>NW_027361883.1:0-297500 GCF_039654945.1 Dendrobates tinctorius
CTGCTGCTGCGTGCACTGCAGCCTTTATCCCTCTTTCCCTCAAAAGTTGGGAGGTATGCTGTATTTTTGTATATAGATAATTGCATACATCAAAAGGGTCCATTCCCTTCCTGTGTTCTGGTGCTGCTGCTACCTGTAGGATATATTAGACGTATATAGCTAGCCCCAGGTTTATTTTGAATACAGGCCACACATTTTTTTGGTGTGGTATCTCCGTGCCAGCTTATATCTGTGCGTGCTCAAAGTTGGCCAGTTTACAGCTTATTTTCTTTTTTTTGGTCCTGGGTGTCACTGGACATTAAAGCGCGTTGCTGCATTATTTTAAAAACGGTCCACATTTTACAGTGTAGTATATCCGCGACACGCCTCGTACGTCCGTGAGAATAAAATTTGGGGATTTTAGGCTGGTATTCCAGTATTTTACTCCAGTTATATATAGAGCACTCTTTTGCTTTTTTTTTAAAAAAAAACAGGCCACATTTTACAGTGGGTGAACACTTAGGCACTGTTGTACTGTCTTGCTGTCTCTGTATTATGAAGGCCAAATCTTCATGATAAAATCGTGCCTGGAAGACCCCGAGCAAGATTACGTCGGAGTTCAGAGACAGGACTCGCAACAACTGAAGCCTGGTATTCCTGGGCAGGATTCTGACAAACGTTAACTGGTTGTCCGCTGTTTAAAAGGAGCCCAGGCATTGTCTAGAACTGAAGATGGAGATCTTGACGTTTCGGCTGCATTTCTAGAGATGTCAGTTGGAGTGCATGGTGGTCGGAGATGTGACTTCTACGCAACCACATGAGCTGCCGCTCCACCATCACCTGATTTTCCGCACCCCCCACCTTCTCTTTCTCATTGTCCCACAGAATGAAAGTCCGCAAGGACAAGATCTTCTCCCCTCTGTAACAGTCTGTAATTGTAATTTTTTTTTGCTTAAACGAGCAATATTTATTCCTTTGTATGTAACCCCATGAAATTAATGGTGCTATATAAATAACTAAATACTATATGGGTGTTTCCTAGAGAAAATCCATCAAACATGCTATTGAAGGGTTTTTTTTATGACAACTGTGTTTAGCTGGGCACAATCTGTCAAATTGGTAGCTATACCCCAGTGGGTTTTGGCAGTGTGATGTTGACTACAGTCCCCAGATGTTATGTAGGTCCCTAATCTCACCTCTACTTCAGCAGCATGATGAATTGGAAAAGCACGTGGTATTGGTGTAGCTGTTTTCTTGCCAAAGAAACTCAATAACATCAATGAGGTGGTTAGCCGCACACGGAATGGAGAAATGGTAAAGATGACAATTGACAAATAGTTTCACACTGGAGGTAAAACGCAATTCAACAATTTCCTTTAACTCTAACAACACATTATATTCAAAAGCCGTGACGAAAAAGACGAATATATTGTGAAGCGAATAGGTATGAATAATTACACCAATGATATAGTTCTAAACATACACAACTTATCAGTGGTGAAATTATTTTTCCACCGAAAATTTAAATTATCAGACTAGTGTCATCTTGTGGAATGATATGAGCCACAAAGCCCTTCAAATTGAAACTGTTGTGGATGTACTGTAGAATTTTCTCTTGAAATTTGGAAGTACATGCCCTCTATGCTGCTTGCATTAAAGAACTGATTTGCCAGATAGGTACTGAGTCAGGATGAGGGGTCGCAGGTACCTGTGCTGCGCTGTTTCTATGCCTGTTTTGGCTGCATCCCCAGTTTGCCAGCGATAGGAGAAATAGGGGAACGGACAGGCCCCATTACACAGAACAAGGGGTTGTGTTTAGACAGGGAACAAGCACTGAAGCTGAGGGGGAAAAAGTAGCGAGTCCCCAGCTGTGACCGTGTGAGCATCAAAGGGGGCAGTACAATATGCACCTGAAGCGCCGTCGCTGCGGCAAAATGCAACAGACAGACCTGGTGACCAAGAGGCAGGGGGCCAGCTTAAGAGAAAGCGAGCAAGACAGCATTGATTTTTGGCGTGGACAAGCAGCGCATAGGAGGCCAAGTAGCGCGCTCCGTTCTTAGAGCAGTGGCGCTGCAAAGTACTGTTCCCGTAGTCTCACGCCACTAAAAGCGATACTGCCATTTAGTAAGGTGCCGTTTGGCCAGTAACCGACAGACCGAGACGCCGTGCTCTCCTTGACCATGAGTACAGTGCACGTGCACAGTAGAGAGCCAGTTCGTGCTGCATGTCATGACCAGCTTGGATAAGCAATATGTATAAGGCACAGAGGAATGAAAGAGGATGATGGTACGGTCAGCAAGGTACTCGCTCAGCATCTTCTAAAACATTGCATTCCTTGTGACAGTACCCTGCACCTCTGTCAGGGTAATGAAAGGGTCTGTTAAAACTCTACAAGAACTTTGCCATTGTTCCAGTGCCTCTGCTGTATTGGAGTTGTCTCTCACCTGTACGCCTTGGTTGGCCAACGAACTGTGTCCTCTGCCGCCAGTGTTTGAGATAGTAATTATATTCCGCTATAAGGGCCCTCTGGTACTGCAACACTTTGTTAAACCTGTCTGCCTCAGGACTAAGATATAAATCTCTGATTACCATGGGTCTAGAAGTGTCACAAATCAGTATTGACTGTCGTCCAAAATTTTGAGAGCGCGAGGGTCATGGGAAAGGCAGCGTATCAAAGTCAGCCCAATGCGTCCCAGACTGCTAACAGGCAAGACTTCCATGTTGTCACCAAAGGGATGACAGACCATGCTGTCCTCCGCCTTGTCCTCAGGCCTACAACACTTATAACGAACCTCAGTAAGATCATAGTACAAACATCATTGTAAATACCTTCTTGTAAATACACCCCTGTATTTTTCAGCTCCCGCACCTCATTTTAGATTGGAAGTTGTCATGAGCAGGGTAGTTTTATTTGGGTTTAATTATTGGATTATTGTTTTCGTTTAGTACAGTTGTGTTTGAAAATGTTAAACTGTAAATGTTTTCGCTCTATAATAACTCTCAATATTCACATTACAACACAGATAAGCAGGATGGGGACGTTAATTATGGTGTCATTGACGCTCACTCTCTTCGTGGATTCCTCAAAGTTTTTAAGGATGGTACGCATGTCAGACATCCATGTCCACACCTCAGATGTTATGTGTGAAGACAGAACTGAATACTGACAACCTTGTTGATGCTGGTAGATTAGTCACCAACTGCCCTCTTCTGCTCAGAAATCCTTTCCTACATCTGCAGTGTAGAGTTCCAAGGCTTGGGGCATCTGTCATGCCCGCCATGTATGTTATGCCCGCCATGTCTGTTTTGCCGCATGACCCCTGGAGCGGTGTGCACGTGTACTGAATTCTCATGCCCGTTATGTCTCGTGCTGCAAGATGCCTGGAGCAGTGTGCATGCGCGCCTTACCTCATGGCTGCACGCCGTTTGTAGGTAACCATCCGTCTCTGCTCTGATTCCGCAATCCTATGTATTCCTAGTGCCCATGATCATGTGACCTTTCCTATGTTCCAATGCTGTCTGATTCTGCAATCCTCTATGTATTCCTGGAGCCCTGATCATGTGACCTTCTCTATGGTTCTGCCCAGTCTGATCTAGCAACACTCTCTATATGATCCTGGAGGATCTGAACCGGAAGTCCTTCCCTGATCCTGACCCGGACCTGCAGGTGCTATATCAGACCGCCCCTTCCAATGGTTGGGGCATGAGTATCATGTTGCTTCCCTGCATGGCTGCTTGGTCTGCTGGGTCGCTCCCTGTATTCTGTGCCCCTGCACTCTGCCCTGTATTGCATCTCTGCACACGCTCTGTGCTTGTATTCTGCCTCTTGTCTCGTGCCATGTCTTGTGTTGTCTCTCGTGCCATGTTTGTCCTTGCCTTGCTTTGCCATGTAGTACTTCCGCTGTTCTCTGCCTTTGCCTGTTTTGCCATGTCTGGTCTTTGCTATTCTGAGCCGTGTAGTGCTTCTCATGTTTCTTGTCTCTGCCTGGTTTTCCATACTCTGCCCTTTGGTGTTCTCTTGCACATTTCCATGTCTAGTCTCAAGTCTCTGCCTTGACCCGGCTCTGTGCTTCGGCCTATGCTCCGCTGCTAGACTGTCCTATCGTGCTCTTGCACATTTCCACGCTAGTCTCAAGGTTCTCCCTTGACCCGGCTCTGGGCTTCGGCCTACGCTCCGCTGCTAGCTCTGTTTTCGCTCCGACTTGGCTCTGTGTTTCTGCCTATGTTCCGCTCTGTGTTCCGTACCTTGCCTTGCCTTGTTTCTCGCCTAGCCTTGCCTTGCTTCTTGCTTTGCCTTGCCTTGTTTCTCCATGTGCCCTTTGCATTCGCCTGGCCTTACTAGCCTCCTGCTTGTGCCTCAGCTGTGCCCGCCCTAGCCGTGCCCGCTGCTTGTGCCTCAGCCGTGCTCGTCGGTCAGTGACAGCTGTGTCGCTTGCTATGCCCCAGTCGGGTTTGCTGGAGTCTTACCCGCCTGTTTGTGCTGCAGCCCGTCCAGCTAGCCAGTGCCCCATCCATGCTCTCTGTGCTTCCTTGCACTCACGCTGTCTCTGCACTGTGCTCTCCGTGCTTCTCTTAGCATGCACAGACCCTTGTCTGCCCCATTGCATACCTCCCCGTGCTTCTGTAAAAGTACGCGCAGGTCTAGCCATGTACCCTGTCGTGCCCTCTAGCACGTACAGGTCCTAGTCTGTACCCTGACCCTGAAAATGAGGATGAGTGACCTCATGGAGATCAACATCCAACACTGCGGAGACACCATCACATGTTTCTCAACGCAGTGATCTAGAGCAATGCCCCCATCCCTTATGGGAAATAAGCAAAAACATGTAAATCAGCCGCGGAGACACCATCACATGTTTCTCAACGCAAGCAATGACTAGCCAGGTCTTTCACCGGGAAGGAACAACCACGGGAAGGGCAGTCTCCAATGAAGACTACTAGCCAGTTTCCTACTCCACACTGATGAGGGGCAATACCCCGAAACAGCTGTCTGTGGATGGATACCATGTTTTGGCATAGGTGGTTTCCTTCATTGGAGACTGCCCTTCCCGTGGTTGTTCCTTCCCGGTGAAAGACCTGGCTAGTCATTGCTTGCGTTGAGAAACATGTGATGGTGTCTCCGCGGCTGATTGATTTACATGTACCCTGACCCTGGCGTGCCTCTCTGCACTTGCAGGACTCTGCCTTGAACCCTGACCCTGGCGTGCCCTCTGCACGCGCAGGACCCTGCCTCTGACCCTGGCGTGCACTCTGCACGTGCAGGACTCTGCCTTCAACCTTGACTCTGGCATGCCCCTCTGTACGCGCAGGACTCTGCCTTGAACCTTGACCCTGGCGTGTCCTCTGCATGCACAGGACTCTGCCTTGTACCCTGGCATGCTCCTCTGCACGCGCAGGACTCTGCCTTGAACCTGACCCTGGCGTGTCCCTCTGCACGCGCAGGACCCTGCTTTGAACCTGACCCTGGCGTGCCCTTTGGCACGCGCAGGACTCTGCCTTGTGCCTTGGCATGTCTCTACACACGCACCCTGTCTTGTATGTTGAACTTTTAACCCTGGCGTGTCCCCCTACACATGCACCTTGCCTTGCACCTTGCTCTGGACCCTGGTATGCCCCAAGCACGCGCCCTGCCTGGAATCTTGCCTTGGACCTCGGCATGTTCCCTAACACGCACCATGTCTGGAGATCTGCCGTGCCTCCTTGCCTGAACCCTGGTTTACCTGCCGGATGCCCAGAACCTGCCGATCGCTGCCAGAGATCGTAAGCCTGACGACTGCGGCCTGATGTCTGGAGCTGATGTCTGCAGCCGGATGCCCTGTTCCTGTCGATCGTTGACAGTTGTCCGGAGTCCGATGCCATTGAGCCCTTGCCTATACCCAGGCGTGCCACCTGGCACGTACCATGCTATGGACCTTGGCGTGCCCTCGCACGCACCTTGCTGTGTTTTGCTTATCACGTTTTTGCACTGAATGTTATCCTGAATTTGCCTTAATGAAGATACCTTGAACTTACGTCTTGTCTTGTCCTGTTTCCTGCACTCGTACCTAGTGTCTACTTGAGCCGGCTGTCTGGTGCCAGCAGTCGTGGTGGCTCACCCCCTTGGTCTTGCCCCTGACACTCTGTATAGGGGGTGGTTCCTCACAAGGTCAGCTCGCCCTAGGTGGGTGGGTGCCACGACCCAGAGGGTCCACTCTAAAGAAAGTCGGCTCAGCATAAGCTGACCTCGTCACAGCATCACACATCAGTCGGTGAGCCAGAAGCAGAAAGCGCTGCAGAATCATGGCAAGGGTGGCTGAAGCTGTAGCTGTCTTTCTATAATGGGTATCTACAGCGTTGTATTTTTACCAGCAGATCTGACAGCTCCATGTCTCTTTTCAAAAAACAATGACCAATTTGGTTAAGCGCATGAGCCAGGCATGGCACGTGTGTGAGCTCGCCTCACCACACAGCAGTCACCAGGTTCCACCCATTGTCACACACAAACATGCCTGGCTGTGGGTCACCAGTCTCATCCACAGATATCCCTGCTGTTTCATAGCTGTCCACAACTTCAGCATTGTGGCGTTTGTCACAGAAGCATATTGGTTTCAGCACAGCCTGTTCCCACTTTGATTAGGCAGTGCTGCAGTGCTTCCAGCTTGTGACTGATGTGCTACCTTTTTGAGCTGGAGGCTGAAGAGGAGGCGAAGGGGGGCAGTACACAAGGCACCCAAAATGCCGATGCTGCAGCAAAATGCAGCAGACAGACCCGGTGTCCTAGAGGCATGGGGCCAACTTAAGAGAAATTGGGCAATACATCAAAGATTTTTGGTGTGGACAAGTAGCGCATAGGAGACTGAGTAGCGTGCTCCATCCTTAGAGCAGTGGCGCTGCAAATGACAGTTCCCATTGTCTCTCACCACTAAAAGCAGTACTGCCATTTACCAAGGTGCCATTTGGCCAATAACTGCCAGTGCGAGGCGCCGTGCACTCCTTGACCGTGAGTACATAGCACGTGCGCAGATGAGCGAGCTGGTTCATGCCACATGTTCAGCGTGGAGAACCAAGAATTAGAAGGCACAGACTATGTTGGTACGGTCAGCATGGTACTGCCTCAGCATTTTCAAAAACTTGCACTCCATGTGAGAGTCCCCTGCACCTCAGGGACAGGGCGTTGGGAGGGTCTGAGAAAACTCTCCCCAAACTTTGCCAGTGTTCCACTGCCTTTGCTGGCTTGGAGTTGTCTCACCTGTACTGCTTGCTTGGCCAACAAACTTTGTCCTCTGCTGCCAACGTTTTCAGATGTGAATTTTTTTTTAATTCTGCAAGAAGGGCCATCTGTTCCTCCAACATTTTAGTACACCTGTCTGCCTCTGGAATAAGAAGAGATGTAAAGTTCTCCTTGTAGCATGGGTCTAGAAGTGTCACCAATCAGTATTGCCCGTCACCCAAAATTTTGATAACGCGAGGCAGCGTAACAAACTCAGCCATGCGTACAAGACTGCAGCAGTCAATACTTCTGTGTCTTCAAGAGGACGACTGACCATGCTCTCCTTGTCCTTAGGCCTCCAACACTTGGAACTTACCTCAGTAATATCATTGTACAAACATCATTGTAAATACCTTCTTGTAAATACACCCCTGATTTTTTTTCTCCCCCACCCCTTTTTAGATTATAAATTGTCACGAGCAGGATTGTTTTGGTTTTATCGTTGTTACTTCGTGTGGATTGTAAGCTGTCATCAGCAGGGTAGTTTTGTTGGTTTAATTATTGGATTATTAACGTTGTTACTTAGGACTGTTTGAAACTGTTAAACTGTAAATGTTTTCGCTCTATAATAACTCTCAATCTTCAAATTAGAACCTGACCTGACAGATAAATAGGATGGAGACGATAATTATGGTGTCATTGACGCTCACCCTCTTTGTGGATTCGTCAAAGTTTTGGAGGCTGTTACATATGTCAGACATCCATGTCCACTACTCACATGTTATATGTGTGAAGACAGAACTGAATAGACAAACTTGTTGATCATGGTAGACTATTCATTTGCTGCCCTCTTCTGCTCACAAATCCTTTCCAACATCTGCAGTGTAGCATTCCGAGGCCTGGGGGCATCACACACCAGTCGTTGAGCCATAAGCTGCAAGCATTTCTGAATCACAGCAAGGGCGGATGAAGCTGTTGCTAACGTTCTAAAATGGGTATTTCGAGTTGTATTTTTACCAGCAGCTCTGCCAGCTCCGTGTTGCTTTTCAAAAAACACTGACCAATTTGGTTAAGCGCATGAGCTAGGCATGGCACGTGTGAGCTCGCCTCGCCACAGAGCAGTCACCAGGTTCCAGCCATTGTCATACACAACCATGCCTGTGAAGCTATGGTCAGGTAAACCACCACTGTGCAGGGAGACTACGGTACACAAGATGAGGTGCAAACAACAAAGGGTAAATTTCTTGAAAGGCAAGGAATGTAGTGGATAGGAAGGTGCAAACAGGGGTATGCAATGATAAAAGATAACTTACAAGAGTGATATTCTTTAGCTGGGCCGTCAAATAGCACGGTGCTTAACTATAACA
Source organism: Dendrobates tinctorius (assembly GCF_039654945.1). NCBI lineage: Eukaryota > Metazoa > Chordata > Amphibia > Anura > Dendrobatidae > Dendrobates > Dendrobates tinctorius. The sequence continues at coordinate 8,536 of NW_027361883.1, forward strand.
GATCAATATATTCTCCAACAGGCAAAGCAACAAACACAGAATGATGCTACTCTAACTATAGCCTACCTGGCCTCTGCTACGCAGGCCACATGGCTGCTGTGCTCTGTCTATTGCAGCCTATCCTAGGCCCTAACATGTGCACAAACTGGGTTAAACTCACAGTAACATTTGGGACTCAGTTCAGTCCCGGGGGGCCCCCAGCAGTCCTGTACGATGGTGCGCACGTCTATTTGGGAGCTCTGTGAAATGTGTGTTTTTTTTGGTTTTTTTTTCCTTGCTTGAGGATCCTGGAGATGATCCTGGAAAATGTAGATTCTATACTCTCTCTTCGTAGCTTCTCACGGTAGAACAGGACAGCCACGTTTGTTATCCCACTGGAGTCTATACAATCTCACAAGTTCAGTCAGTCTAAGGCTGTGTCCTCTTCTTCGCACAGCAGCCCTCTGCAGAAATCTTCAGCTTAGCACGTGCACACACAGGAACAACCCCTCCCCTTTCTAGTCTTGGCAGAACAAAAGTCTTATGCAGGGGAGAGCAGAATGTACCATCAACCAGCCAAAGGGGGTGCTGTCTCAAAGTGGCAGTGTCTCCTACTGTTCATAGCAACTCCACCCCCTTACACCTGGCTGTGGGTTCAGCCGTCTCAGCCGCTGAGCTGCCAGCTCTTTCAGAACTGTCCAAAACTCTTCGGCATTTTGGGGTTTGTCACAGTAGCATATTAACTTCAGCACAGCCTGTTCCCGCTTTCATTTTGCAGTGCTTCCAGCTTGTGACTGATGTGCTACCTTTTCTAGCTGGAGGCTGAAGAGGAGGTGAAGGAGGAGGAGGTGCTGGAGCTGTAGACTGGGGGGGGCAACCCAGATTGACGTAGGGCCCGCAATACAAGGGGTTTGGGAGGACATGCACCATACCAAGGTTGGAGTAGGTCCCGGCTTCCACTGTTAACCCATTGTGCCCTCAGTGAGTTGTACCATCCCTGACCACAAGCACTTGCCCACGTGTTTGTGGTTAGGTGGACTTGCCAAGTAACAGCATTGTGGAGGGCATGGGTAATGTGGGACACGTGCCTGTGTAATGACGAGATGGCACACCGGGACAAATATTCCCACATGTTCGTGCCCTCGGGATGATACTCGATTCTGCCCTCTTTCAAGCCAAGATCCAAGTCCTTGCCTCCTCCTTCCCATTACAACTCAAAAAATTTCCACGATATGTACATTCTAAGAAAACTCAAAAATGTTTAGGCATGCCCTCATGATCTCCCTCCTTGACTATTGCAACCTTATACTCTCTAGCCTCCCCTCTAGCACTCTTGCCCCACTCAAATCTATCCAAAACTCTGCTGCCAGAGTAATGCAACTGTTCCTGTTATTCCCCAGCCTCTCCTCTCTGCCATGCCCTTCACTGCGTTCCTATTGTCCATAGGCTACAGTTCAAAACCCTAAATATGACATGCAAAGCCTCCACAACCTGTCTCCTCCATACATCTGTGACATGGTCTCCCAATGTCCGACTGGCTCATGACTTCTACACAAACCCAGTGTGCCGTTAGCGAGATGTATCGTCCCTGCCCACAAGCACTTGTTCACGGGTCTGTGGTTAGGTGCACTTTTCCTGTACCAGCATTGTTGATGGCCCGAGTAATGTTGTGGGACACGTTCTTGCTTGTCTAATGTCGTGATGGCAGACCGGGAGAAAGTGTCGGGTGGGGACAGAGTACCTTGTTACGGTCACCCCTATCAGGTTGCGGAAAGAATCAGTTTCCCCACGAGCCTAAAATGCAACATTTCAAGAGCAAGCAGATGAGAAATTTGTTAATTTAGTACTGTGGCCTGTGGGGCATTGTCTGCGTCTTTATGCTTACGGTCCAATGACTGGGGTATGGACAAATGAAGGCTGCACTGTTTGACAAGGATGTGGACGTGCTTGATGATGGTGCGATTTGTCTGTAGTCAACAGCAGGTGCAGGGAAGAAGGCATCTTCGCATGCACTGTGGACAGGGGATTGGCTTGCACGCACAACAGCGGAAGAAGCAGTGGTATCACCCACACACTGTTAATGGAGCCTGGTGTTCAACCAACAGTCTGTTGCTTTGCTGTCATGTGCCTGATCATGCTGGTGGAGGTAAGGCTGGTAGTTTTATTACCCCAGCTGATGCGGCCATGGCTGGTGGTGCAAATGTCCTTTTGGGGGTTATCGGCAGAGTCTTTAAAAAACAAGACTGGTAGGGGACATTCATTGTCTCGCTCTACCACACCACCTCCTCACCTCGACACCTGTCTTTCGTTGTTCCCCAAGGCTCTGTTCTAGGACCCCTGCTCTTCTCCATCTGCACTTTCAGCCTAGGCCAGCTGATGTAATGGCACAGTTTGCAATATCATCACTATGCCGATGACACACAGATCTACCTATCTGTACCTGACATCACCTACTTACTGACCAAAATCACACGTCTTCCTGCCTAATCATCCTTCTTTTCTCCTCGCTTTCAAAAGTGGACTTGGACAAATCAGAATACATCATCATTCAAGCATCTCACGTTGAGTACATCTGGGAGCTGTGTATGCCTCATTTGGTATCACTTTAGTAAGAGGTAAACTTTGCCCTAGAGAAAATGATTTTCAAGACATTCACTGCCTTTTTTGTTGTCCAACCAATTTTATTGTTTATAACATTTTGGGTAGGTTAGAGAGGGGGGGAGAGAATTCACTGCCTTTTTTGAACATTTTTTGCAGCTGTGATTTTTATCTTCTTGGTGTGGATGTGGAAATTTTCTAAGTAGTCATCAATACCATCATCATCCATATGTTGTAATGAGGAAATCGGGTTTTTCAAAGGGTCGTGGTTATGTAGGTTTTGTGGCATTCCTTTAACAATGTTTGTTACACTCGGACAATTTTAGACTGTGACATTTGGATATTATTGGTATTATGTATGGGTGAAGATGAAGAAGCTTGTGCCACGGATGTGTTTATAGTTACGGACGGTGGACTCCTCTTTAAACTTAGTTTTTCACGAGCATCCATCAGTTTGTTTAGTTTTCCTCTGACACTGATCTGCTTTATATAATTCAGCATCTCAAGAACATGTTGCTCTTTGCCCTTTATACACACATGCGTGTTTGGCAACATATTTGGGATGGGCATTTCTTAGGGCGAGTCTCGCACGTGCATCTGGTACACCAATTTTCTGACTGGCATGAAACCGATTCTGGTAATTGGTGGCTAAACGACCAATCATTGTTGGCTGTATCCTGGATGTCATACTTCCCGTAGCCACTGCAATTCTAATCATGTACTTTCACATTCCTGTCATCACCATGCCCCTTTTCCAGATCACTTCATCCAACGATGCGTCCGCCATATTTTTACTAAAGACCTGCACCTTCCCAGCAGCAAATGTGTATGAAACCACAATGGTTTTGCAAGGTGTTTATGATGCCCCTAAAAAAAAAATTTACACACTTATCTACCCACAGGGGGAAATGTTTGCCAGCCCATACATTTAGTGTATAGGCATTCCAAGTCTAGGAGACTGGCTCCTTTAAATTGGGCTTAGTTTTAAATCGGGCCTTCCTCCACGTCTCATTATCAACCCCGACAAGATCAACAGGGTTAACGTGTTCCGTGCTGCTACAGCCAGTGTTGAATTCCGAACGGTTACGCCGCTCTCACCGTGTACCTCTGGAGCTGGTACACACTTCCCGACTTCTTCAGTTCCGGTCTGAGGACCCGTAGGGTGCACACGCATGCTCTTGACTCTGTGGCTGCCTGCCGGGTACCAGGTCCCATCGGGCACACTTGAGCACAAACCACAGCTCTGACTGCGCCTGCACTGACTGACGTCTCTATGGTCCTGGAGGACCTGACCCGGAAGTCCCGGCGCGCATTCCCTTATCAGGCCGCCTCTTCCTGTAGGCGGCTCCTGATTATCGCTTTTGCTTCCTTGCTAGGCCTTCTTGGTGCCTGAGAAAAGACACACGAACACTGAATATTTGATATATCTACACAAATTATCTAAAAAATAGTCATAGTAATAAGTGTTATATTTAAATATACTACCACCAGTGTTCAATGAAAGTAAGTGGTAAACCCACTAGTTGCAAACAACCAAACAAGAAAATACCGAAGAGGACCCGTGGACAAGAGAAAACCAGACAAGATATAATCTTCAATAGATACCTTTATTAATACATCAGTGGTGGTATAAAATACCATAAAATTAATATATAAAAAACACTAAGCACAAGTGGGACAATTTTACACAATAGTGAAAATTTTTTTTATAGCTTGGACCAATTATATGGTATTTACATATGCATTCATACAAAAATATATATTTTAGTATTCCTAGAAAAATTTTTATTTTTTTATTTTTTTCCCCCATATATAATAAATAATAATAAAAAAAAAAAAAATGATTTCCTCTTAATAAAAAATGTATGATACTGTGAAAAAGTTTGGTGTTTAAAAATCAAATAATACAGTGAAAATTTGTAACAAATAATGGTCACATAAACAGTGAATGGTGCAAAGTGAATCAACTTATAAAAACACTGCTTACTAAAGTGCAGTGTGCCAGTGCAAAAAAAGGGGGAAGGTTTGCAACAAATTGCTGTGCAAAACTGAAGTGATATAGTATGTAAAGGGCCGTGCACCAATATGGAGTTTAGATAAAACCACTGCTTGCTGAAGTGCAGTGTGCAACAAAGACTTCACTACATTGCTGTGCAAATAAACCACTAGGAATGAATAAATGCTTGAATGAGAGTGCCAAAATTAATATACCTTTGAGGTCCAGCACGTCCCACAATTGTGCTCCCCGACGCACTTTTCAGAATTAAAACCCTGATGTATTTGATTTTTAAACACCAAACTTTGTGTTTGGTGTAGCTAGGGTTTCGGTTCAGGGGGGGCGAAACTTGAGTGGGCCCCTAACTAGGCAACTTTGATTACAACTCGGTGACGTACCCTAATAGTGGATGTAAGAGATGACTGCGCTGCTACTGAAAATCTCTATATAAAGACCAACATTGATATTACTGCAATATGGTCAGTGGTAAATACCAGTTATACAAGACATATGTGATTACTGCACAGGTATAGTTGGTATCTTACCGCTGACATTCTTTCTGATGGAATCGGTCACTTTTCACGTCTTTTCCATCTGGCCCAGACCGACATGACAACTTCTCCAGCCAGGACTCTGCTACAGAGAATACAACAATGACACATTTCACTTCTCATATTCCAGCCCCATCACCATGTATCCCCAAACTGCACAAACCCATCATCCTGCTGATACTCCAATGCTGAGCCGCTGCTGCCATATGTGTCCTTATTACAGCACCTGATACCCCAATACTGAGCCTCTGCTGCTGCCGTATGTGTCCTTTTTATTGCACCTGATACCCCAATACTGTACCGCTGCTGCCGTATGTGTCCCTATTACTGCACCTGATACCCCAATACTGAGCCTCTGCTGCCATGTGTCCTTTTTTACTGCAACTGATACCCCAATACTGAGCCACTGCTGCCGTATGTGTCCCTATTACTGCACCTGATACCCCCTATACACCCACGACTCTGCTCTGTACACGCTGTACACATGCGGCTCCGCTCCGTACACCTTGTACACACACGGCTCTGCTCCGCACACCCCGTACACACGTGGCTCCGCTCCATACACCTCGTACACGTACAGCTCAAATCCGTACACCTCGTACACCCGCGGCTCCGCTCCTGTACACCCGCGGCTCCGCTCCTGTACACCCGCGGCTCTGCTCCTGTACACCCCGTACACACGTTGCACAGAAACTTCACCTCATCCAGCACCATGACAACCAGCACAGCAGAGCCCTGCAGCTGAAGCCCTTGATCATGTGACCCCTGACTCCGCCCCACCTGTGACCTCATCACAGGTCCTGTCCGCACAGAAGAGCTCATAACGACATTGCTGGCTGTGAGGTGGGGGGTGCACTGCTGGCATCGGGGCCCCCCACCGCCTTCTCAGGGGCCCATAGCGGCCAGGTGGCAGAGTAGGGAACGATTCTTCCTGCTCTGCTGCAGAATGCAACTGTATGTGCACGCTGATAGTTACAGTAGCGTAGCTCAGTGGGCCCCTCAGAGCTCGGGGCCCGGGGCGACCGCCCCCTCTGCCCCTCCAGTAGCTAGGCTACTGGGTGTACCTGAACAGGGGGAAATGTTTGCCAGCCAACACACTTAGTGTATGGGCATTACAAGTCTAGGAGACCCACACCTTTTTAATGGGACATTAAGAGGCCCTCCATGTTTCTTCCAGGGGGGATTGGGGTTATTGGGGTGCATATGACTTGGTAGCAGGGCAGGCCTTGCTGTCAATGCATAAGGAAAGGGTATGGGAGAACAAAATGAATGTGAATTGGATTTTCCTGTGCCCATCCAGTATGTGGGTTCAAAAGCTTATTGGGATGGATTTGACTTGTTGCATTGAATGCAAGGCCTGCCCTGCTACCATTTTTTATGGAGGCCCTCTTGGACATCTCATGAAAGGGGTATTGGGGTGTGTCGTAATTCTTGGCAGCCCATCCACTCACTGCATAGGCTATAACAGTTTAGGAGACCCACTGTTCAATAAAGGCCCTTTAAGATGATTAATGCCGCCTAATGCCCCTGTACAAATAGGCATCAGGCGGCATCCCTCCTTTATAAATGGAACAAGATGTGTCTGCTTATGTGTCACACACCACATGGCCAGCAAGGGTTGGTAAATGTTACAATGACATTTCCCAGGGAATGCATTTGTTTTGATTGAAAGCAATGCTAAAGTTGGAAAACACTTCAAAAACACTGCGTCTGAACATAGCCTAAGTAGTGGAGGAACATTTTGGTCTGGGGTTAATTATTTTGCCTCATATACAAGTCATTAACCTGGAAAGGATATACCTTAACATACCAAAACAGATTTTGCTGGGAAATGTTTTTTTGTGCACCGGTAACAATGGCATGAAACTGACAACATTGTTTAAGCTGTGAACTAGGAGTCAGGAATGCTTCCAGGGGCGATCCCTATGATGTCCCCGTGTCATTTGAGCAGTTTTCCATCATTTTTAGACCTTAAAAGGACACCTAGGCGGGATCGTGGTAAAATGCTCAGGTCTCCCATAGACTTACATTGGGCTCATTGCTCTGTCCGAGTACCCGAGTTTTCCAATTTACTCGACCCGAGCAACGAGCACCCGAGCATTTTAGTGCTCGCCCATCACTAGAGCCCAGCGTTCGACAGCTCAAGCACGCGCGTTGCAGCTGCTGTCTTACAATGAGTCCTTTTTCGTCAATTAGTGGGGGGTTCCAACAACCAGACATCCATCGATCAACAAGTTAATATGTGGAATGAAGTGTCAAACAAGAAATCTTCCTGACTTAATTTGTGACACTTCAGCCAATTGGGATACGTTACACAGGCTAATTGTTTCTGCAGAAAGTAGGAACCCCCTACCTTGCCCGGATTCTTGTTTCCTCTCGCCAAAAACATTGTCATGATTTCATCTCGCCCTGATGTCACTGAACGGAATGTATGTTAGCCGACACCCTGCAATAGAAAATTAGAAAAAACATGGCACTCGCTGAATGAGAGGGAGGTGCACAAGTAAGGTATCCAACCCACTATAGATTATAGTAAAAACTTGGCACTCAAAAGGGAAAAATTGGATTTAACAGTTCCTTTTATTGTGCAAAGCATCCGGTTCAAAACTTCTTGAACGTTTTCGGTCATACAATCGACCTTCATCAGAAAAGGAAATTCAGTTGATTTTAACTAAAATGAGTTTACAAGAAAGACAAAATATTGCAATCAGTAAATCACTCAGTATTGTTGCCAAATACATACAACAGGACGCTTCAGACAAATGCATTCTGTGAAAAAAAAATTTTTGAAACATTTATAACGTGTCGATGAAAAATTAATCCCTACTGAGAATGCGAATCCTGAGATAAGGTTGAAAGTGGGTTCAGTGAAGATCCACAGAATCCATGGGCAGTGGTAAAGGGTCCGTGCTATGATGGTTATTAAGGAACCTAAAATATGCGTGCCATAAGAGGTATCAAGAAAACTCTGCGTAAAGTACTGAAAGAAGGATACTGAGATTCGTGGTCGGCTCGACTAAATGGTGCTTGTGCACCACAAATGGTAGGTGGTAGCCGTATGAAGTGTGTGCCCATACAGATACCTGAAAGGAGCTGTAATGGAAAATTCCATATATCATTAAAGAGACAGCTGGCATCTGTGGCACTGTTCAGTACTAAAGGAAAAACACAACTTCAGTGAGCAATAACAGCACATAGTAAGTGTTTGAACTATGAATAGTCTGGAAAAAGAGGATAAGCCCAGGTCAATCTATTAGTACCTGAATGTGTTAGTATACAAATATGGGATCACAGGCGTCTGATAAGCAGAGGATAATGGAGATGAGAACTAAAGAAAACAAACGAGATGACGAAATTCAATTCTATTTTACAAGTTAGGCTATGCCATCTGGGATGGGAAAAGGACTAAAAGAAATGCAATAACCTTTTATTAAGTGGAGAAACACAGGATTACGGAACTAGGACCAGCAAGAGATCCTGAGGATAATATGTGGGTCCGCGAATGGAGCTAAAATGGAAACAAGTAGTTACTTTTGGCGATGTAACGGGTCGGATTTTAAAGTTTTATCCGCCAGTTATTTCCATGTGGAATACCTGAGATTTATTTAGGAGATATGCCGCATGTTGTGCATAGCAGGCTTGTAGCCATCAGGAGGGACTGGTAGGAAAAAAAACTTCATTGTATGACGTAAAGGAAACAGAAGAATATACAGTGGCTGGTGCTGGACGTGTTATGGAGCCCGTAGAATCACCTGTTATGTTCAAGGAATATGTCCTGCCCAGGTAAGTAGGCCACAGGAGGAGAGGACGCGCTGTTAAGAGAGGCACGAGCGTGCAGGGGAGTAGCGCTGGAGGAAAAAACATAAAAGATAAATCTGTGAGAAAGGAAAGAGCTTCAGCTATAAAGTGAGCTGGGTCTCTAGGATTTACCTGTGTCCAGGCGTATGTACCGCTGCTGAAGGAGACGCTCTGGTCCCTGGTCACAGAGCCAATCACAGACGCTGCAGAGCGGTCATGTGATTGAGAGGAAAGCAGGAGGCGGCGCATGCGCAATAGGCATTGTTGTCCATGAAGAGCACATTATTTGTCTGCAGGGCGGCGCCTGAGCAGTAGTCTGCAGACTGGAGTGGTCATTTGACTTGGAGCAAAGCAGGATCAGGCGCATGTGCAATCGACATAGTGACCATGAAGAGAGAGCACATTACTTGTCTGAGGGGGCGGCGCCTGCGCAGTAGACTGCAGCCTGAGGAAAGTAGAGAAGGCTGGGTCTAAGTGTTGTGCTGATGTGACAGTGCTGAAAACATGCGCTGCGACACTGCAAAAGGCCCCATGTTCTAATAGATAAAGGAACTATAATTAGAGGGACAGAGTTTGCATTCTTGTGTTGGGGCAATTATAGGAAAGAATCTGAATGTCGCTTTCTAACGTCAGGTATGACTGACTGGGCTTAAAAGTTGAAAAAGGATACCAGTAGAGATAAAGCAAAGGGGAAGGGAAAACCTGTGATGGAAAACCCCAAAACAGTCATATACAGTATATGTACATAGTACAGTGATGTGGTGGGTAAATTACCATCTTGTGAGCCGGACGTGCCCAGTATAAAGTGGTGAGGTGGTTCTAAGAGAAAAGGAAATAGAGTTGGTGACAACCCTGAAAACAAAATTTACAAAAATAAAAATGGCAGATATAAAACCCTGATGCCAATATACGTGTAGCTGGAAAGCAACAGATAAATTATGGCATAAGATTTACAAAATTTACAATGATGCAAAATCATAAGAAAGCAGCAATGTCCTAGTCCCTGTTGAGGCCCCTGGGTTCTAAAGTCTGTAATGCAAATATCCAGTAAGCCTCTTTTCTTCAACAGTTTGACCCTGTTGAGGCCTCGTCTGACATCTACCTGTTCCACTACCTGGAACCTCAATTGCGAAATATTGTGATTTTCTTCATTAAAATGGAAAGGGAGGGGGAGATGCATTTTCTTAGCCCTAATATTAGATTTATGCTGTGAGGTACGATCTCTAACAGCCTGTGTTGTCTGGGCATTTAATAACATATATCACATGTGATGATTCACAGGTATAGAAACCATTGATGGGTATTCCTTTACCTGTTTGCGGGTGAAAGAGTTTTTGGCTCTTTTGAACAATACTACATGAGGCAATTGAGGCAGGAAAAAGTGCCCAGTTTGGGTGTATGGATGAATGTTTGCTTAGGGACTGTAATTCTGGAACCAAGATCAGCCCTGACCAGTTTGTCCTTAATATTTCTAGGGCAACGGAAGCGGGAGAGGTGAGGAACCTGAAACTCAGAGATGTTGGGGTAACTTTTGGTTAGCAAGTTCCAGTGCCGTCTGATGACTGACTGCGCCCCCATCGCTGTGCCTTATTGTTGAATGTACCAAGTGTCCTCGAATAGGAAATAATTTTCCTTAAGGACAAGTTCCAACAAATCTGCATAAGTGTCTAACCTGGTAATCTATACCAGCTTGCTGTAAAAATCTGTCCGTTGCCGCCATACCCTTCTCATGGGTGATAGATGTATATAAGCTCTGTACATCCCAAGTAACCAAAAGAGTAGGAGATATTTGACCCAATGAATGTATCATTTGGATGAACTCGGTAGTATCAAGAAGGAATGACTTAGTTTTTTTTTTTTAACTTTTGGAGTGAGAATCCTGTCAAGCACAATCGATAGCGGTGACGAGATAGAATCCGTTAATGACACAATTGGTCTACCTGGTGGTTTATGGAGTCTTTTATGACTTTTTGGTAACATATAAAAGATGGGCGTAATGGAGTCTGTTTTGATTAGAAAGGCTCTTAAATTTTTTTGTCTATTGTGCCTGATTGGAAATGGATTTCAAGGACAGATTTGATTTTGGTTGCCACGTTATTGACTGGGTTGTGGGGAATGACCTTGTTCACATGAGTGTCATTGAGCTGTCTAAGGGCCTCCTCTAAATATGACCTGTCCATAACTACCGTTGCTCCCCCTTTGTTGCAGGTTTGATGACCAGTTATTTTTCTGTGGATAATTGGTCAGCCGAAAGTTTCTCAGCTTGCGACAAATTTGCCTGAAAGTGGAATTTACCCATGTCAATATTACGAATGGTTTGGTTGATATCTTTCTACCAGAGAAACAAATGTTTCAATGGGCGGGTTGTCTTTAGGTGGCATGAAGGTGCTGGGTACTTTGAGGTTCAAACTGAAGGAGGTTGAGGTTGGAACTGAAGGAGTGTTTGAGTTGTTTGTGGTGAGGTTGTATGCTCGAGAGGTTTTTTCGCAAAATGGGCACGTAGCCATAGATTGCGAAAAAAGCGTTGCAGGTCCATACTCAATTCGAATGAATTGAACTTGTAAGTAGGACAAAATGACAAACCCTTTCGTAAAACAGAGCTGATGTGTTGACAAATTCCCAGAAGAAATATTGATTACCAAGGGGGTAGGGGTTGTGATCTCGTCGAGACCTGGCTTCTGTAGTCCCTGGTGGCATTGACACCCCCCCCCCCCCCGCCGCATCTTCCGTTTGAGCGACCACAGACTAAAGCTGCAGAATTGCCAGCGGATGTGGTTGAAGAACCAGGTTGGCTGTCGCCAGAGTCAGAGGAACTTGGTAAAATATGGCGTCTTGTATAACATTGGGTGTCTCGCCAGTGGTACACTTGATTCTGTAAATAATCCTCGGCATCGCGATGAAATTTGGCCCTTTTCTTCTCCAGTTCCGTTCAATAAAGAAGTAGGGATTCCTGATTCTTGTTTTTTAATTCCTGAAATTCGGCCTGAGACATGGTGTTGGATAATTGATTCTCTATGGCACATCTGTGTGTTCACTGTATCGAGACTTTTTTTTGTAAATAAGATAAGGTCAGGGTCATGAGGTCGAAGGAGCATTTGTTGAGTATGTGCTCAAAGGTCACACAGTACTTTGTCCTCCCTGAAAAAGGTAGGTTGCAGAGGTACCCGAAGACCCGTGGTATAAGTTGTACTTTGAGGTATTCCACTATGGTGGTAATTAGAGTTGAGCGACTTTTGGTTTTTTAGGGTCGCATTTCGTTTCGTGAAACCCGACTTTTCCAAAAGTCGGGTCGAGCAAGATCGTCCGATTATAGGGAAAAGTCGGGGTCGTCCCGAAACACGAAACCCAATGTAAGTCAATGGGGAATAAAAGTCGGCAGTGAGAGGAGGACAGGAAACACACCTACAGTGCCCATTTGAATGCCAAAAGCATCAATTCTTCTTTCTTAAGCTTGTCAACCTTAATTAACTTCATAATACAAGTTACGCACTGAAAAATGGGGGTTATTTGGCTAAAGTTGTGGGGGGGGAGGGCTGGCTGCAGGTTTTCATGTGCCCTGGGCGAAAGAGCGCCCCTTTAACACATACCACAACTCATCATGCTCCGATACGGCAGAGAAATAGCGGTATAGTACAATGAAAAATACCTCACTTTTTACATCTCATGACGAGGCCCATCTATTTCTCCATACAGAATCATTGGTCCCATATAATGTTTGAAACAGTATATGATGAGCTCCACATAATGCTACAGTATATGTTGGTCCCCATGGATGAAGCTCCACTGTCTTATGGGCCCAAATAATGCTCCAAACATAATGGGCCCCATTTCTAATGCTCTAGTGTATAATGGGCCCTGTAAATGCTGCTCCAGTGTCTGATGTCCACCTTTGGAATGTTCCAGTGTATGGTGGGCCCCATCTATCATTCTCCAGAGTATAGTGCTCCCCAAAAATTGCTGTCCCAACATTGAAAACAATCAAATAAGTATCCTCGCTAGGGAATCCCTGTACTTGTCTGGACAGGTGCTGTAGCTTGCTTAACAGCTCGCCAGCCGTTCTCACGCCCAGTATGGATTGCACGTGATTGCACAAAGGTTAGAAAGGGTACCGTATCCCCGGATAACGTATGGATAGCGTACACATTCAAAATATGTCTCAGGAGGCAGGCTCAGACGGTGTTAGGCCCAGTATGGATTGCACGTGATTGCACAAAGGTTAGAAAGGGTACCGTATCCCTGGATAACTTGTATGGATAGCATACACATTCAAAATATATGTCTATACAGCATGAGGCAGGCTCAGACGGTGTCAGGCACAGTATGGATTTGACGGCCCAGATTACACAGCGGAGGAGCAGGGAGAGGTAAAGATTGCAAATGCTGGGGCCCTGCCCAAGCAAGGGGGGCCCACTCGTGGGCGTCGGTACTGGCACTGGGCCCCTCATAGTACAGCGGTGTGTCTGACGGCGGGTGTGCACCACCACCGTCAGAGACACTTGATTGCACTATGAGGGACCCTGTGCCAGCTGTCCAGGGCAACGGCACTCGCACGGTGTCGTGCGGTAGGTGGTGACCCCGGCCATGGTGGGGGGGGGGGGAGGCAGCACAGTTAGGGAGTTTTAGAAAGTGGCATATGTTGATGTTGGACATTCAGCTGATGCAAAAGGCGAAATAGGTGAAGTACCAGGAAGAGGTGGACCAAAGCAAGCCATTTTTCTGTCACCTTATGTGTCATCAGGGGAAGGTGGGACAAAATCCTTGGAAACCCATGCGTGGTTCATTTTAATGAAGGTTAGATCATCCACATTTTGGGTTGACAGACGGGTCCTTTTTTCTGTCAGGATTGATCCAGCTGCACTGAAGACTCTTTCCGATAGCACACTTGCAGCTGGGCAAGCGAGCTCCTGTAAGGCATATTGGGCCAATTCAGGCCAGGTGTCCAGTTTAGTGGCCCAATAGTCAAAGGGGAATGACCTGTGTGGGAGAACATCGATATGGGAGGAAAAGTAGTTTGTAACCATAGTTGACAACTGCTGTCTCCTGTCACTTTCCATCGATGCAGTATTACCAGTTGTGTGAGCTGTATTTGAAAAATCAGTCCACAACATTGTCATGAAACCCCTGTCTCCAACGCCACTTCTGCTGTGTGCACCACGAACACCTCTGCCAAGCTGCCCCCGGCCCGTACGGCTCGTGTGAGAACCATCACCGCTGCTGTGTGCTGGGAATGCCTCAAGCAACCGATTTACCAGAGTTGCTTGTTTATTAGCCAATATTAGGTCAAGGTTCTCCTGTGGCATGATGTTTTGTAATTTGCCTTTATAGCGTGGATCCAGGATGCTGGCCAACCAGTAGTCGTCATCGTTCATCATTTTGGCAATGCGGGGGTCCCGTTTTAGGATCCGCAAGGCATAATCTGACATGTGGGCCAATGTTCCCGGTGTCAATGATGCACTGCGAGTGCTGGGTGGAGGAGCACTTTCTGGCAAATCCACATCTCTCCAGTCACGCACAAACCCTGTACCAGACCTTGCCACGCCAACATTTTCACTTGCCCCACGAGATGCATCCTCCTCCCCTAAGTAATCATCCCCATCATTATCCTCCTCCTCCTCTTCTTCCTCCACCTCGTCCAGGAGAGGTCCCTGAGCAGACAATGGCTGAATGTCATCAAGGATTCCCTCCTCCTCTTCCTCCTCATCAACATTGGCTGCAGACGCCTGCTCCTTAAGGTGCATCAAAGTTTGCATGAGCAGACGCATAAGTGGGATGCTCATGCTTATGATGGCGTCGTCTCCGCTTACCAGCCGTGTGCATTCCTCAAAACACTGAAGGACTTTACAAAGGTCTTTCAGCTTCGACCACTGCACACCTGTCAACTCCATGTCTGCTCTCTAAGTGCCTGGCCGTGTATCCTCCCACAAATGCATTATGGCCTGCCTCTGCTCGCACAGCCGCTCCACCATGTGCAGGGTGGAGTTCCACCTTGTTGCAATGTCGATAATGAGGCGGTAGTTGGGAAGGTGGAGAAATCGCTGCAGCTTCTGCATACGAACGGAGTGTACAGGCGACCGGTGGATGTGCGCGCACAGTCTTCGCACCTTCTGGAGCAGGGCTGTTAACTCCGGATAATTTTTGAGGAAGCACTGCACCACCAGGTTCAAGGTGTGAGCCAAGCAAGGTATGTGGCTGAGTTTTGAAAGGGCTATGGCTGCCACAAAATTACGGCCGTTATCACTAACTACCTTGCCTGCCTCAAGATGTACACTGCCCAGCCATGACTCAGTTTGTCGCTTCAAGTACTCGGCCAGCACCTCGGCGGTGTGTCTGTCGCCCAAACACATCATCTGCAACACAGCCTGCTGACGCTTTCCACTAGCTGCTCGATAGGGGGACACATCGTGTGCAACAGTGGCAGCTGCAGATGGAGTGCTTGTACGACTGCGCTCTGTGGACGAGCTTTCGCTTCTGGAGGAGGAGGAGGGTCGAACGCCTACAGCCAACTGTTTCCTATACCGTGGGCTAGGCAGCACTGTCCCACCACCGCTGTCCCCTGTGGACCCTGCATCCACCACATTAACCCAGTGCGCAGTGATGGACACGTAACAGCCCTGGCCATGCCGACTGGACCATGCATCAGTTGTGAGGTGCACCTTTCCGCTCACTGACTGCTTGAGTGCATGGACAATGCGGTCTTTCACATGATGGTGGAGGGCTGGGATGGCTTTGCGAGAGAAGAAGTGGCGACTGGGTAGGTCATAGCGTGGTACTGCATAGGCCATGAGTTCGCGGAAAGCTGTGCTTTCCACCAACCGAAAGGGCATCATCTCAAACGAGATTAGTTTGGCAATGTGGGCGTTCAAACCCAGTGTACGCGGATGAGAGACTGAGTACTTTCTTGACCTACTCATAGTGTCTGGGAGGGTGAGCTGGACTTGAGAGCTGCATATGGTGGAAGTAGCGGTGGACAGGGCGGACTGAGAGAGGGTTGATGATGGTGATGGAGTTGGTGTTCTTTCTGATGGCCTAGAATCAGTCTTTCGTTGATATAACAGTGGGATTCCCTGACTGCTGTGGCCTTGCAACGACACCTCAACATTTGCTGCTGTGCTAACCGGTGGGCTTACAGTGGGGGAAACAATGTAGCGTTGCTGACTACCTTCGTTGTGATCAGTTGCACATGTGGCACTTGAGGTTTGGTGTTGTGTCCACGCTTGCAAGTGCATGCTGGTTAAATGTCGAAGCATGCAACTGGTATTCAGATTTTTCCTTCGGCTAAAGGTCTCTGCACACTTCTTACAGATAACCTTGGCCTGATCATGAGGATTTTGTTCAAAAAAGTGCCACACTGCACTCTTCCTACTTTGGCAGACATTTTGCGGCCTAGCACGCTGTGATCTTTTGACCCTCTGGACAAGCTGTCCAGCAACTCTTTTGATGTTTGGAACCTGTCTTTGGAGTGCTCCGGGCCTGCCTGATAACAGCTGTTGCAATGTCGATGTCTGCTGTGGATGCTCCTCATCTGAGCTATTGGAAGCAGCACCCTCTTCCCCCAATGGATGCCAATCTGGGTCAACAACTGGGTCATCCATCACCTCCTCTTCTATGTCATGTGCACCTTCCTCTGTGTCACCGTGTATGGTGGTATAGTGTGCGGGAAGGGGCACCTGAGTCTCATCAGGGTCAGAATCTGGCTCTGTACACTGCGAGGACAATGTAGTGCTCTGAGTGAATGTACCAGCAGAATCATCCATCAGCGGCTGTGCATCAGTGCACTCCATGTCAGATTCATCTTGGCCTGGGTAATTCACCATTTCACTTGATAATCCAGGCATGGTATGTGAAAACAGCTCCATGGAGTAATCAGTAGTATGGCCTGCGTCATCCTTCAATCTTGGTTGGGGTGAAGGACACAAGGAAAGGTGTGGTTCGTGAACATGAGCCTCCAATGACGACTCAGTGCTTTTACTTTTTACAACTGAAGAAGAGGAGGCGATAGAGCTGGAGGCTGAGTCAGCAATGTAAGAAAAAACTTTTTCCTGATGCTCTGGCTTTAAAAGCGGTTTGCCAACTCCTAGAAAACTAAGCGTTCGAGGCCTTATGTAGCCAGACGATGACGCAGGGTCAGTACCTCCTGCATTCGGTCCTATTTTGCTCTTGCCACTACCATCAGATCCGCCACCAACACCATCATTACCAGCTGCCAACCCCCGCCCAATTCCACGGCCTCTTCCACCAGCCTTCCTCATTTTTGGTAGAAATGTAGACAAAATCCAACAAACTATATAGTAATGTAAAACAAGGTACAAGGTGTCTATAGGACAGGGGAGATTTTGAATTTCTGCAGACACTTGTGGACACTGGACACTTTAGGATTGTGTGAGGCCCACTGATATCTGAGCGCTATGTGACAGGCTCGATGGCACAGCTGTGACAAAAGTGACTAGAGGATAAGGGAGATTGGATTGCTTTTAAAAAAGCAGTTTGCGGAGCAGTGGGTAAACAGCAATGCAGGAATGTCAGGAAGCCTTAGAAGGCAGCCCAACAACCAACACCACTGATACACCACTATATAGCCTCCCCTTGCACTGCACACACAGTGACTGGTGTGTTGTGCAGGCCAAATTGCTAGCAGCAGAAGCAGTTTTTTTTTCTTCTCAGCAGGACAAAAAAAAAAAAAATTGGGATTGCTTTTAAAAAAGCAGTTTGCGGAGCAGTGGGTAAACGGCAATGCAGGAATGTCAGGAAGCCTTAGAAGGCAGCCCAACAACCAACACCACTGATACACCACTATATAGCCTCCCCTTGCACTGCACACACAGTGACTGGTGTGTTGTGCAGGCCAAATCGCTAGCAGCAGAAGCAGTTTTTTTTTCCCTGCCTAACGCTCTCCCTACAGAATCGGCAGCAACCTCTCTCTATACTAAGATCGGCAGAAGTAAGATGGCGGTCGGCGTGCACGCCCTTTTATACCCACTGTGACGCCCACCAAAGCAAGCCAATCACTTGCATGCCCTTCTGAAAGATGGTGGTGACCCGTGCCTATGTCATCACGTTGCCCACAGTGTCCGTGGATCCTGATTGGCTGAAAGAGCGCAAAACAAACTTTTGAAACGCGACTTTGGCGCGTAAGTCGCCGACCTCGTGGCCGACCTCATCCTAGGGTCGGGTTTCGTTTCATGAAACCCGACTTTGCCAAAAGTCGGCGACTTTTGAATTTTTTTCGACCCGTTTCGCTCAACTCTAGTGGTAATGTGTAGTACAAGGTTGACTGCTCTTCTAGTTTCCTGTTCTAGATCCCGATTTTATTTTATTTTTTTTATCTCTTGAGGTGGAATCTGAAGGAATTCACTGGATGCGGTCATTTTCGCCAAAATCTCAGCTGATTCTTCTCCATTAAAGAAAAATGTCTCACTCAACATGATACAGCTCCTTTCAGGTATCTGTATGGGCACGTACTTCATCCGGCTACCACCTACCACTTATGGTGCACAAGCACCATTTAGTCGAGCCGACCACGAATCTCAGTATCCTTCTTTCAGTACTTTACGCAGTGTCTTCTTGATACCTCTTATGGCATGCATATTTTAGGTTCCTTAATAACCATCATAGCATGGACCCTTTACCACTGCCCATGGATTCTGTAGATCTTCACTGAACCCACTTTCAACCTTATCTCAGGATTCGCATTCCCAGTAGGGATTAATTTTTCATCGACACTTTGTTATAAATGTTTCAAAAAAATTTTTTTCACAGAATGCATTTGTCTGAAGCGTCCTCTTGTGTGTTTTTGGCTACCATACTGAGTGATTTCCTGATTGCAATATTTTGTCTTTCTTGTAAACTCATTTTAGTTAAATCAACTGTGAATTTCCTTTTCTGATGAAGATCGATTGTATGACCGAAAATGTTCAAGAAGTTTTGAACCGGATGCTTTGTACTGTTAAATCCAATTTTTCCCTTTTGAGTGCCAAGTTTTTACAATAACCCTGCAATAGAAATCAGTGGTAAAACCTGCGCCCCTTACTGACGGATTGTTTTCTATCTGAAGCTAAATGTATTGTGTACCACTCTGCGCCATCTGCCTATGCTGTGCACGACATAGGGAAGGGAGGTGGAAGTGTGGAGAGCACCTTCCCTCATTAGTGCACCCCCTGCCAACGGAGAAGGAGGAGAGCGGCTGAAACCCATTTCCTGATAACTTTATTAATGAGAGGGGTCTCATTCACATTCCAAGTGGCTAGTAAGGAGATGAAAGTGAATGAGCAGGAGACATGTCCTACCCTCTGCTCATGTGATTGTGACTGTAATGAAAGGGTCCACAAAGCTGCTGGACACTTCAAAAGCCCCTAATAGATGCTAATGACCTGAATATGGAGCAGGAGCCCTTACATGGGAAGAAAAGGGACCTGGTGGAAGGGCAGAGGCTGCATTTTACAATCCCTCATAGAAAGCTCCAGCTCTCTGTTGGGTTTGCCTTGGATTTAGCCTGGCTGGTGCTGCTGCCCCTTCACTGTACCGAGACACCCCAGAGAGACCTCTTGTCTGGACTTGTGACATTTCACACCTATCATGGGGAGCTATGAATAAAGTGATCTGACAACTGCCCATGGAGACACCTGCATCTCCTCACTGGTAAAAGGCAGAGCAATAAAAATCCTTTTAGACTACAATAATGTAGACTGAGGTTCCATCATTCCTGTATCACAAAAACTAATTCTGGGTCATACTGAAGAACTATTAGTGTCACTAAAGCCATACACGTTGGATGGCTGACCGATCAGTTGAAGCATCATTCGGCCAACATCCATATCGCTGGACTCCCCCTTACAGTGGATCATTCATTGGGCCGAGAAAGCCACAGACTGACAGGACAGCTTGTCTCAGGGAGAACAATGCAATCGTCAGTCTGTTGGGACAGATGTTGATTATGCATGTCTGAATTCAATCAGTCGACAAGCGACCACCTAACTTAATAGACCCTTTTGGTAACTTGGAGAGCACGACAGGCAGTGGGGATACTCTGTACTTGATCAGTTCTTAAAGGGAATGTGTCACGGCAGCGGTGACCTGGTCCGTGACCCTGGGTGTTCAATAAAAGAGGAATATTTACAAGAGATGATAAAGTTTGTTACAAAGTGTTCGTGACGCCACCTGTGGTTTCTGCGGTAAACAGTCGCACTCAATCTCTTTAAATTGCAAAGAAGGATTTATTTCAATTACAGAAAATATTTCACCGCACTTGAGAAAAACAAGATGGTCCAGAGGTATAAGGTAACGTTTCGACCCTTGTTACACCGCTCCACCATACTCACCCGGCCTCCGCTCCCACGCCGCAGTCGGCCTCCGCTCCCACACCGCAGCCTCTCCCCACCCGACAGCTGCGGCGGTCACCTGAGACGGGCTCACGACCAATGCCCTCCCTGCATGCTATGCGCATGTGCCATAGGCCGCGCCTCCTTCCTGCTTCCTATGCTCTGGCTGTACCCTGACCCGGAAGCACCTTTGGACCAATGGCTGACCAGACGGGGCCATATCAGGCCGCTTCCCCCTGAGGGAGGGGCCTGATCATTGTGTTTCCTAGCACTCTGGCCTCGCTTCATCGTGTGCTCTCTGCTCCTGCAGTTCCGTTCTCAGCTGCTCTCTGAAGCAGCTTCTCAGTCCTGCTCCCCGTGTTCCTTGTTCTCTTCCACAGTTCTGCCTCCTGTCTTCCTGCCGTCCTGCCTCCTGTCTTCCTGCCTCCTGTCTTCCTGCTGTCCTGCTCCAGTCCTGCCTCCTGTCTTCCTGCCGTCCTGCTCCAGTCCTGCCTCCTGTGTTCCTGACGTCCTGCCTTCTGTGTTCCTGCTGTCCTGCTCCAGTCCTGCCTCCTGTCTCCAGCGTTCCTGCCGTCCTGCTCCAGTCCTGCCTCCTGCCTCCTGCATTCCTGCCGTCCTGCTCCCGTCCTGCCTCCTGTCTCCAGCGTTCCTGCCGTCCTGCTCCCGTCCTGCCTCCTGTCTCCAGCGTTCCTGCCGTCCTGCTCCCGTCCTGCCTCCTGTCTCCAGCGTTCCTGCCGTCCTGCTCCCGTCCTGCCTCCTGTCTCCAGCGTTCCTGCCGTCCTGCCTCCTGTCTCCAGCGTTCCTGCCGTCCTGCCTCCTGTCTCCAGCGTTCCTGCCGTCCTGCTCCCGTCCTGCCTCCTGTCTCCAGCGTTCCTGCCGTCCTGCCTCCTGTCTCCAGCGTTCCTGCCGTCCTGCTCCCGTCCTGCCTCCTGTCTCCAGCGTTCCTGCCGTCCTGCTCCCGTCCTGCCTCCTGTCTCCAGCGTTCCTGCCGTCCTGCTCCCGTCCTGCCTCCTGTCTCCAGCGTTCCTGCCGTCCTGCTCCCGTCCTGCCTCCTGTCTCCAGCGTTCCTGCCGTCCTGCTCCCGTCCTGCCTCCTGTCTCCAGCGTTCCTGCCGTCCTGCTCCCGTCCTGCCTCCTGTCTCCAGCGTTCCTGCCGTCCTGCTCCCGTCCTGCCTCCTGTCTCCAGCGTTCCTGCCGTCCTGCTCCCGTCCTGCCTCCTGTCTCCAGCGTTCCTGCCGTCCTGCTCCCGTCCTGCCTCCTGTCTCCAGCGTTCCTGCCGTCCTGCTCCCGTCCTGCCTCCTGTCTCCAGCGTTCCTGCCGTCCTGCTCCCGTCCTGCCTCCTGTCTCCAGCGTTCCTGCCGTCCTGCTCCCGTCCTGCCTCCAGCGTTCCTGCCGTCCTGCTCCCGTGCTGCCTCCTGTCTCCAGCGTTCCTGCCGTCCTGCTCCCGTGCTGCCTCCTGTCTCCAGCGTTCCTGCCGTCCTGCTCCCGTGCTGCCTCCAGCGTTCCTGCCGTCCTGCTCCCGTCCTGCCTCCAGCGTTCCTGCCGTCCTGCTCCCGTCCTGCCTCCAGCGTTCCTGCCGTCCTGCTCCCGTCCTGCCTCCAGCGTTCCTGCCGTCCTGCTCCCGTCCTGTCTCCAGCGTTCCTCGAACCCCTGGGCCTGCTCCTAACGGTCCCTGTATAGGGGTCGGTTCCACCTGGCATCTCGCCTGGGGCCCCATGGTGCCACGGTCCAGAGGGTCCACTCCTGGGGTTTCCTGCTCCAGAGCACCCACGCTAACAACCCTATCCAGGGTCTTTATCAAACCTTGCTCATGGAGTAAAATCAGAAGTGATACAAGGTGCAGAGGAAGTACAGGAGTCCCATTAGGGGCTGGATGTGTGCGGCGTCAGGCGGCTTCGCCGCGCACATCCAACCCAGGATAGGCCACGCACGAAGTAATCTGGAGCAGCTGCATTTAATAACTTTCATGGTGAAGACTGTCAAAACGCGTAGGTCTAAGATCTCCTTGTTGCACTGTCACACTGCAATCATGTTTTGTTTTGGAGCAATTTTTTATATGGCAAAGATTTATCAATTCTATTAGCATCCTTGCTGAATTTCTCCTACCTTTTGATATAACTCCTATAGTTCTGTACAAATAAAACACTGCTATAAAACTGGTTATGTATTTTTATAATACGGGATTAGTACGGTCATAACTCATTAAGCGTGCTTCTAATACTGCACTGGTACTGTTATCATATAGAATCGTAGAGTTGGAAGGGACCTCCTGGGCCATCTGATCCAACCCCCTGCTAAATGCAGGATTTGCTAAATCATCCCAGTCAGATGTCTGTCCAGTCTGTTTGAAGACTTCCATTGAAGGAGAACTCGCCACTTCTCGTGGCAGCCTGTTCCACTCATGTGGTATGAAAAAGGTACAGCAGTGTTATACGTGACTGCAAAAGTATTCTAACAGTTACAGTAATGTCAGAATAGTGGCACCATACTGTTAGTGGTTCTATAGCACTGATGTAATAGTTATAATAAGTACTGTTATAATAACATACTGGGATAAATTTGTTATAGAGCATATATAGCGTAATACTGTCATACTATTGTGCTTTTAGCACAGATATAATACAATATATGTGAGGGGAGATATGTAAAAAGAAGCTTGCTATCTTTCTGTAATGTGAAACCCGGACAGTTTATCTTCAGCAAGTTTTGTACTGAGAGGTTAATTAGCCATGATGGGGTTGGGGGTTTTGTGAGTAGCTGAGACGGGTAGGACCACTACTCACCATATGTCCACATCAAGGGTTTGGCTCAGCAGGTAAAATGTCCAGCCCGAGACGTGGCTATGGGAAACTGGGCTGAACTCTGCACTCTGTTCCACCCTGGGCAGGTGGGTCCCTGCAGGCATATGGACGGTTATATGTTTTGGTTTCTTTTCCGCTTTTTGCCGTAAAGGCCGTATTTTTATTGAACCCTGCACTGGTTTGTGCGGTTTTAAATGAAACTGCAAAACAAATGTCTACCTCTGAGTAGCATTACCACAGTTGGTGTTTGGAATATGGGCAACGTTCAAGGAACACATGTAGCTGCTATGATAAAACTGCCTTTTTAACCCCTTCCCGACCTTTGCCGCCACATAGGCGTTATGAAGTGTCATGCCAATACGACCCATGACGCCTATGTGGCGTCATGAATTGATTGCCCCCCTGCGGGTCGGGTCACTGAAAGGTCACCCGACCCGCACAGAGGACCCTTCATAGTTAACCCCACGGGGCGTGGCTTAGCCCCCACATGCCTATGATCGCTCTGATTGGTGGTTTCACTTTTAACCACCAATCAGAGCGATTGTTATATTTCACCAATGAAATTTGGTGAAATATTACAATCCAGCCATTGCTGCAATAGCATCTGCCATGGCTGGAGACACCGATCAGACCCCCGCCGAATGTCGGCGCCGATCGGCTGCCGCCACCGACTGACGGCAGCGATAGGCAGCCGCCGTCATAATCTGCTCCCCCCCGACTTCCAATTTCCCCCCCCCCCACTCACCCTCCACGGTGCCTCCGACGTCCCTCTGGCCGTCCCGGTGTCCCACCGTCTTGGATCATGGGTGCCGCTGTGGCGCCCCCAGGAGTATGGTCGCCACAGTGGCTTTGCCTTCCTCCAGGGGAGGGTAATGCCAGGCTTTGGAGGCAATGATGGGTCTCTCTCGCAGTCAATCCATACATGCAACTCAGTTCCACTCCAGGCCAGCAGGGGGAACTCTGAACCAGGATTAAGGGGAGGAGTGCTCTCTGACGGCCAGGAGGAAGGAGTGGTCAGATAGTCTGCAGAGGGTGAAGTGTGCAGATGTGTAGAGAGAAGCTGGAGGTTGAGCTGCGGAAGGAGAGCTCCCTCAGCTTGAGAGCGCAAAGAACTGGAGCCTGGTCTCCACGGTTGTACGGATACTAATGGTCCTACAGCAGATACCAGAGGAGTAGGAAGCTGTAAATGCCCTACTCTCATCTAAGACTTGAGGCACAACAGCAGCTTGGATAGAGAGCCGGGACTCAGGAGAAAGGAGCCCCCGAGAGAGGCTACAGCTGTCTGCCGTGCAAGCAAGGTTCTTGGGAACATCTGACAGGAGGAACTTCAGAGTAACTTAGTACTGGAGTACTTCATTCGAATAAGTGCTAGGAAGGAGACTGCACAGCCCGTCTGCTGAGAGAGAATCCCTGAGTTGCTTTCAGGCTAAACTACTTCGTTACCATCTGTAATCAGGACCCTGGACTGCAGTTATCAAGTAAAGGTACAGAAACTGCACCCCACTATGTCTTGTCTGCTTCCTACCTTTCCGGCACTGCTACATCGCTGTGCCAACCACCTCTACACTGCCCTGGGACTACAGCTTCACCTGTGGGGAGATCTTACATCTTTGCTGCACGATACCATCAGTCCCAGCGGATCTGTCTGCAGCATCGGCTTAATATCTCCCTTGCCGAACACCACAGGTGGCGTCACAATTCCATTAACTACATTTCCCCGTTACTTGGGCGCCTAGGGCCACGGACCCGGTCACCGCTGCTGAGACACATTCCCCTGACACCGGCCCGGTACAGAGTACCCCACAGCCCGGGGAGGGCGACCCACCGCCATCTTGGAAAATGGGCGCATGCACAGTGCACCCACTCGAATCTGCAACGCTGCAGATTCATTCCTTTATTTTGATCAAATGTACTACAGGGTGCAGCCAGCCCATAAAGATGTCAGCAGCACAGGTGCAAAATACTAGATAAGCAGCCACACTCCACCTACCCATTCCTGGAGGGGGTGACTACCCAGTATACAATTGCACAATAAAGGCCTGCATAGGGCGTTGTTCACACAAAGGTACCGCACAGTGTCTGGTTCACAGCCTATTAGCCTATTTATTTTGTACTATATTTTTCGGATTGCAGCCAAGCCCAGATACGTCTGGTCTCTCATGAGTGGTGTTCCCATAGCTGTGTGCTGTCCAGCCCACCTAATCGAAAGGTAGGGATGTGACCAATAGGCTGTAAACCAGACACTGTGCGGGCCTTTATTGTGCAATTGTATACTGGGCAGTCACCCCTTCCAGGAGTGCGTAGGTGGAGAGTGGCTGCTTATCTAGTATTTTGCACCTGTGTTGCTGACATCTTGCTTTATGGGCTGGCTGCACCCTGTAGTGCAATTGTTTCAAGATCTGGGCAGATAAGTGTTGCTGCCTTTTTGTCTGCTGTTTAAAAATGAATTTTTGGAGACCTTGAGTCGTCTTTAGTGGCTTCGCTATTTAGTTTACAGTAAAACTGCCTGTCCGGGGTAAAGGTGGCTATAGGAATAGAACAGCTCTCTGACAAAATGAGCTGATCAAGCACCTGATCCTAAGCCAGCAGCAGCAAGTACAGCAGGAGGCAAATCCCAATGCAGCAACAGCAGATGGGATGTCAGAAGCAGAAAAAACAAACCTTCCCCAAGTCTAGGTGACGACTTGCACATCCGTAAGATGGGCCATGTAGAAGATGATCCCGGGGATGATGTGGAAGCTTTTCTCATGGGTTTTCGAGAGGGTGACTGGTTGGGAGAGACCTCCTCTAGAGCAGTGGGTGAAGGTGCTGGCACTAAATTTAAAAGGTAAATCCCAAAAGGGGTATTATGACTTGGTACTTCAGAATGCCGAAGAATACGCCAAGTGTAAATGAAATCTTGGCATGCCTGAGAGTAACTATCAGTTAGAAACCAATGAGTCCACTGCTAGGCATATGCTGGTGACAAACTCCCTAGCTCGCAGGTGTTTGGCTACAACCACTTCTGTACTAGATTTAGCAAGTCAAAGTCTTCCACTCCTGCCTAGATAGTCATGTATGTGGTGCTGGACAGACTCCTCCACTCTCTTATCAGGCCAGAACAGACCTGGATCGTCCAGGGTGACAATCGGAACACGGATGACCTGGTTAGCCAAGTGGAGAGGTACCAGGTTAAGAAATCCCTGGGGAAACAGGTCATCATCACTTTCTCATAAAGGAATACCCAAAAGGTGGCAAGCTCACCACAGAGAGGCTCTAGAGCCACAAATGGGGAGGGGGACCTTGAAATTCCACTGAGGAGCCCTTTAAGACTGTAAAGGACGTGGTCTGTTGGCAATGTAACAATCCTGCACATGTAGCTGCCCAGTGTCACATGTCCCCTGGGCTGCTGGACTGCAATAGAAGGTGGAATTGTTCCTATTATGCCTATCTGGCCCGTAGTGTGGACTGTCAATCCAGTGAGGGGCTGCAGGTGTGTGCTGTGTCAGTTAATGGCATAATAGTACTTGGACTTTGGACTCAGGATGTCTGGTGACCCTGATAGGTGTAATACTTCCCCACCAGTTGATCCCTAGTTAAATTTGTGGGTGTTCGCTGTATACATGGAGATGCCAAGGACTAGCCTGTGGCCAGAGGAACCAAGGGAATAGACTGTGGTACCAAGTCCCATGAGGATGGGGTAGTCAAGGACTTGATACATCCAATCATATTGGGATGGTGCTTTTTTTTTTCCTTATTTTGTGACCTGTCAAAAGGGGGGGGGGGTATAGTGACTCAGTCAAAACCCTATTGAAATCAAAGCTGGATAAGTTCCCCCTGTGTCCTTGCTGGGAAGGCAGACAAGACTGTGACCAAGGAGAATGACCTCATAATCTTGAGTGTGGCCTGAGAGGACTTTGGGACTGCTCAAATTGCGGACAATGTTACCATCTGTAATGAACCGAAGGGTAGTCACCAGGTTCCCATGCTTTGAACTCAATGGGGGGGGGGCTGTTGTATCGGGTGACTAAACTGAAGGGGGGAAATTGTGGAGGAGCTATTGGTTCCAGGTCCCTATGAGGGAAGAGTTTGACATGGTCCATTTTCATTTTTTTAGAGGGACATCTGGGTGTAGAAAAAGCTCAGATGCTATTGGCCCTTATTCTACAGAGAAATCCTAAATTGTAGGTCCTGACCCACCTGCCAGGTAACTGCTCCCTCTTCCGAATTCCAAATTCCACTAGTCCTGTTATCTGTTAGAGGTACCTTTTGAGAGAATTGCGATGGACCTATTTGGGGACTATGCAACTTGTTAACCAGAGGTTGTACCACTAAGGAACTCATCCGCTAAGTGTTTAGCCCGAGAGCTTGTCCATATTTTTTCAAGTGGCGGCCTGCAAAAGGAGATCTTGACTGAACAAGGGACACTGTTCATGAGCAAGGTGATGAAGGAGCAGTGTAAGGTCCTCCAGATTGCCCAGCTACGTACCTCTGTATACCTCCCACAGATGGACGGCCTGGTGACGTGCTTCGATAAGAACTTAAAAGCTATACTCAAGAAAGTTATTGAGAAGGATGGTCAAGACTGGGACTGCTTCCATTTCTGCTCTTAGTCAGCCTACACTGGTTTTCTCTCTGTTAGAGCTTCTATACTGTTGACATTCGTGAGGGTTCCTGGATATCTTCAAGGAAGCCGAGGTCATGCCCCACCGCAGCATCTCATAGAATCGTAGAGTTGGAAGGGACCTCCTGGGCCATCTGGTCCAACCCCCTGCTCAAAGCAGGGTTCGCATTGTGGAGTGGGTGTGGCTTGATACATTCCCGCTCTCATGCTTTCACACTCAGATTTGTATATTACAGATATTTATCTCCTGGGATATAGCTTGTTTTCACTCCATCCTCTGGGATGGGCCTTCCACTTGTAACTATTTTTCTTCATTGACATGTTATCACTTCGGACAGTCATATATTTATGCATACATGTATTTTCATGTACTAACAGGTATTGCTTTATATTTTATTATGGGTTGACTGATTCTAGTTATTGGATGCTTTTTGGAGGAGATTGCATGATGTCCATCTCTTATGATGTAGATTTATTGTAGGAGGCTCAGTGGTTTCCCCCTAATTTGGCAACCTTTGTTTGTCCCCTCTTTTTGCACTTCAAATACAAGAGAAAATTTTCACCACTTGCCTCTTATATGCCTATTAATTGTGAGGATTGCTGGGTTCTTTGGTGCCAGTCCTATGCCTTCTTCTTTGTTTATACTCTCCATCTCTGGTATATGGCACAATGGTCCATCAATTTGGTATTACTATTGTGGTACTCCCACTACACCCTTTTTTTCATATTACATCAGACCATTATGCGAGCTTGATTGACAATATTGAAGTCGTTTGACGTTTGTTTCCCGGCCTCTTTACACCAACTGAGGAAGAATGATGAGCACAGAAAGATAACTCTGTCACCATATAGCATCATGTCATTAGCAGCATATCTGCAGTTTTTATTAGGTGGGGTGCTGCTGAGAACAAGGAGTTTCATTCCTCCCTAAAGAATCCAGTCCGTCGATTCATAGGCAGCATTTTGCTCGTTCAGTGAAAAGGGCCCCATAGTCCTCCGTATGGTATAATACACACCCCATAGTGCACCATACAGTGTAATGCACTCCCCATAGTCCTCAATATAGTACAGTATAATGCACTCTCCTAAGTATAGTGCATCCCATAGTCTTCCATGTAGTATAATGCAGGTCCCGTATAGTACATATAGTATAATGCACCCCCCAAAGTCCTTGACAGGAGTGTAACAAAGACCCCCCCACATACTCACTGACTTAAAAAAAAAAAATAAAAAAAAAAAAATACTTCCCTCTCCTCATTCCCCTTGAACTCTGATCTCTGTAGCGTATCTCCTCACCTCATCAGCTCCACTGCCCGACATAGCGTGGTGTGCGATGAAGTGCAGCAGAGGGGGGATAATGGAAGAGGGAGCATCTCCTGAGCCTTTCCATCATTGCTTTCATCTGTATAGGCATCTATGATGCTGATTCAGTTGAATCGAGGGGGGGAGACGGCCATGTGGTCTACTGCTTGCCTTCCCCCATCGTCTTCTTCCCGAAGCCCGACGGTGAGTGATTTTGTAACTACTGCAGGCTGAATGAAGTATCCAAATTTGACTTGGATATGCGAGGCAAATTACCACCCTCTACCTGACTGGCAGATCCCTATATCCCAGAGTGCCAAGGAGAAGACTGCCTTTTCGACACCTGAAGGGTGTTTTCAATATACCATAAAGCCTTTCGAGTTGCAGGGAGCCCCAGCCACCTTCCAGAGGGCCATGGATCGGATCCTAGCTCTGCATAAGTATGCCACAGCCTACCTTGAGGACATTTTAGTCTTCTGCCAAGACAGGGGTAGTCTTCTACCAACGGTACAGATGATTCTGGATGCTCTGAGGAAGGTAGGGTTTACCATAAATAAAAAATGTGCATTGGGGAAGGAAGAGGCCAAGTACTTGGGCTACATCATTGGGCTAGGCAACATTAAGCCACAAGTTGACAAGGTCGAGGCAATCCAGAAGTGGCCTCAACCGCTTTCCAAGAAGCAGGTGAGGGTGTTGATTGGAATTGTGAAATTACCAGTGGTTTATCCCACATTTCGCTGAAGAATCTCCTTAAAGATACCAAATGGACGATGGCCAAATGAATGAAACAGAAATGGTATTACAAGAGCTGCTGCTGTCCCTATGTAAACAGCCAGATCTGGACACACCGGACTGCAATAAAGAATTTGTGGTCCAAACAGGTGCTTCAGAAGTCTGGTTGAGAGCCCTACTGTCCCAAAGAATGGTGAAGAACATCACATCCTATATTTGAGTTGGTAGCTCTATTCGTGTGTGAAAAACCTATGCCATTGTCGAGAGCGTGTTGAGCTATCAAATGGGCCATGGATATGCTGAAGTACTACCATGACCTACTAGGTAGTAGGTTTAAACTAGTGTGTGTGATCATACACCTCTGAGATGGTTAAGGGAAAAACTGTAAGAGTGCCTGGGTGACTAGGTGGTTCTTGTGCCTCCAGGACTTTAGTTTTATGTAGAACATAGACCTGGGAAGTTACACTGTAATGCTGATGGCCTCTTCAGAATTCCCTGTTTGGTTCCTGAAGGTGCCAAATCCTCTGGCTTTAGGCAGAGGGGGAGATATATCACAAGAACACTGGCAATGTATGTGAGGAAAGAGGAGTATCACAAACATTCCTATCTTCCGTTTGAAACCTAGAAGTTTCTCTTCATCCTGTTATGTGCTGAGGGGTTAAATTGGCCATGACGGGGTGGATTTTTTTTTTTTTTTTTGGGTTGAGATGGGTGGGGCAGCTGCTCATCACGATATCTCCACCTCAAGGGTTTGGCTTGGCAGATTAAATGTTTAATGTGTATGTGAGTTATTCTGTGTGGCTGGAGGCAAGAGCTCCAGAGAAGAAATTATGTAAAACTGAGCTTTACTCTGTACTTTTTGTTGTACGTTGGCAGGCGGATCCCTTCAGCCATATGGACTGTACTATAAATTTGGTTTCTTTTTCTGTTTTTGTCAGAAAGTCCATATGTTTGCTGAACCCTGCACTGGATTATGCTGTGTTTTTACATATTCTTGCAGAAGAAACGTTCCTGTCTACCTCTGTGAGCCACCGATTGAGTAGCAGTAACGCAACGGTTATACTATTGTGTTATAGAGCAGATAGTATTATAGTATTCTATTGTTATATTACAGGTAAAAGTTATACTGCTGTTTTGTAGGAGGGATATACAGTGGGATGTAAAAGTTTGGGCACCCCGTTCAAAACTACTGTTTGGTGCAGGGGTCTATGAACAGTAGAACAACGCACCACAGCTCCAGAGATTCAAGATTCAAAGAAGCTTTATTGGCAGGACTAAATACACATTAGTTTTTCCAAAGCAAGTGTACAAAAGGGAATAGGGATAGGGACTGTAGGGAGGTCGGGTAGGGGCTGTAGGAAAGGTGGATGGGGCAGATCCAGGATGGGGGCTATAGAAGTCCATGGCATAGGGATGGGGGGATGGGGGCAGATCCAGGGTGGAGGCTATAGAAGTCCATGGCATATCATGACTGTCTTTCTCGCAGTCTGACATTCGTTCACATATTGCGCTGCTATCTCCACTGCTCTCTCTTCTTCCCCCAGCAGGATATATGTTTTCTCGTCCTCCTTCATGGTGATGAAATCCGGGAAGAGATGTGAGTGTCTCCTGAAGTGAGTGTCCCTCACTGCTGAGTATTTGGGGCAGTGTAGCAGGAAGTGGGTCTCATCCTCCAGGGCCTCCTGGTCACAGTGTTGGCACAGTCTTTCCTCCCTGGGCTTGTAGCTCTGCCTGTGTCCAGAGTCTGCTAAATCTTTCTGAAGGTCTTTTGCAGTCAAGTGGGGGTTCTGATTTTGCTTGGTCTTTTAGCCCTTATCTTGACCTCCATTGTTCCTGGTAACTGAAATTTCTAATTACATTTTGAACGGAGGAAAGCGCAACCTCAAAAACGCTTTGCTATCTTCTTATAGCCATCTCCTGCTTTGTGGGTCTCCACCATTTTTATTTTCAGAATGCTAGACAACTGCTTATAAGAACCCATTGCTGCTGTTTTTAGGCACAAGGTTAGAGGCTGGATTTTTCTATAACTGAGAAATATGCATCACCTGACCTTTCCTAGCGATGGTGAACAATCCATAACCCTAACAGGCTAATTAGGGTCTGAAACCTTGGTCAAAGTTTTCTGAGCATACAAATCTCCAAGGGTGCGAAAACTTTTACATGTCACTGTTATACTATTGTGCTACAGCACAGCTTTAAAACAGATATTTCTATGGTGCTAATATATTCCGCAGCACTTAACAATTCAGAGGGGACTTGTACATGTAAAATAAGATGTTATAGTGCTACATTACTGCAGTAATACTGCTCCTTGTGGTGACGGTATCTCGGAGTGGCCGGCTGGTTGGACGACATGTAAGTGCACATCTGGGTTTCCACTCAGTATAATGCCTCTGTCCGCTGAGCAGTTCTGTCACATTTCAATCAGACGGACTGAGGCTCAGTGGGGTAGATTTAGCCATGTAACCTCATTAACCCTTCCCCGGCTCAGTGACTTGGTGCCCCCTCTTACTGTCAAGAGGGTTTAGGGATGGGGTGAGGAGAATTGGAAGGAGAGGGGCACAATTAATTCCGAGCTCCGCTTCCTTTACCTCGTCCTGTAGTAACTGTTTGTAAGAGGCTTACTGCACAAGGGGCCTATTGTCACTTTGATGTCCTAGTAAATCCCCGACAATCACAACGCTCCAAATGTCTGGGAAGACGAGGGGATTCACCACCGAATGATTATATACATGGCTAATACTGGCCTGACTGATGTGAGTTATCTATTATCTCTCTACACAACACCAATTGAAGAAAGTGCAAAATTTTGACTTTTAATGGCCCACTGTGGTGACTTTTCAATCAATTGTGTGAACCTTTCTCAAGGCTTGAAATAGGATCACACCGGAATCATCGCCACTATGGACCATAAAGAGTCAACTGTTTGCACCACCTTCAATTGCTGGGATGCCTCCATTATATACTTGCAAGGTTTGGTCATTGCCCTTTACACTTCTCCAGGTTTCCTTGCGGCCATTAGATCCAGTTCTGACTCCTGCTAAGTGGTGTCTCTGGGTTCCTCCACTTCTGGAGATCAGAGGGTCTGTGGATTATCTTCCATGTTGGTGGGATGTTTCTCCAGGACCCCCAGTTCTGGCCATGTTATAAGTTATGGGTGGAGGAAACAGTCATTATACACATTGTCTTCACTTATTCCCTATTTGCCCTTTCTATTTCGCTGCTTCCCTTATCCAATAAGGCTTTTACTAAGTAAGCATGTGCGGATGAGTGCTGCTTATATATGGTCCTTTCCTTCTTCTAAGATGGCACCGGTGAGTGCAGTGCTCATGTCCTTCTCCTGCTTCCTGTTTGGTCTAACTTTATGGCTGTATTCGACTCCACATGAGGCACACTTTGGACTCTTAATGAAGTAAGTTGCTCTCTGTCCTGTATCCACGTGTGTGGTGTCACCACTGATTTCTGCTCTTTATCTCCCTTGGATTTTGTCACGTTGATCTGCTGACCACGTCTGCACCGTGTGAGGACTGACAATGTCTGTTTAGACTTATCTCTGTTCCACTGATGGCACAAAATCAGGATATTTTGTATTAATGACGTCTGATTATGTCTCTATTATACCATTCTACACATGGCTAGTGCACTTGTATAACTGCCTGAGCGAAACATCGCCACATGGGCCATTACAGTCCTATAATCTGCACTATTTTAGAAGTGCTGCGTCCATTTTTTTTTTTTTATCTACTATCTATTGATCTGATATATACATGTGGCGCCCCAGAGGATTCAGTTGCCACAGAGGTACTGAACCTCCCCCCCCCCCCCCCCTGAGGTGTGGTGCCCCACCATCCAGGTGAGTTGGAGGCTCCTAACCACGCTCCAACACTCACACCCCACACAACATGGTAGTTCAGCAAAGCCACATTGCGGCTCCCTGCTTGGAACACGAAACGTGCTGGGAGGCGGGTGGAGTTTAGAATACATAAAGAGCGGGAAGGTTTGTTCAGTCAGTGAGTGGGAGAGAGTCACTCAGAGAGGAGTGAGGATCCCTGGAAGAGGGATGGAGGAAGAAGTGCTGCAGCTGCCTCCGTGATCTGAGCCAGCTGGCACAGGAAAGGAAAGAAGGAGAAAGACATTGGACTGAAACCTAATCTTCTATGAGAGAGAGGGATTAGTACGGAACGAAGGCGTAAAAGGGACCAGAGAGGAAGTGGGTTAGAGGAGAACCCTGCCTAGAAGTTCTAAGCGCAAGGCCGGGGCCCGTTCGCCGAGGTTGTATGGATACTGAAGGTCCTGCAGCAGACACTGGTGGAGAAGTGGGCTGTAAATGCACTACTCCCATCTAAGACTTGGGGGCAAAACAGCAATGTGAATAGTGAGCCAGGACTCAGGAGAGGAGTCCCCGAGGCAGGCTACAGCTGTCTGCCGTACAAGTAGAGTTCTTGGGAACATCTGTCAGGAGGCATTCCAGTGTAACTCAGTACTAGGAGTACTTCACACTTAATGGCGCTATAAGAGGAGACGTTCAGAAAGGTACATGTTGGCAGAGTGTCGGAAGGGAGCATTCCATCTGGTCTGGAGGTTGATGGAGTCCCGGACCCAGAGGACACGGCACGGAGGCAGGCATCTGTGTGTACTACAGACTGTGAGTAAAGCTTTGGAACTGCACGCCCTGGTGTCCTCCAATTATTCCTGCACCAACACACCCTGTACCACTACATGTGGGCATCAGCTTGTACACCGCCTGCACCTCTCATCTGCCCGTACATCTACACTGCCCTGGGGCTACAGCTCCACCTGTGGGGAGCTTCACCATCTTGGCTGGAGCACACCACCACCAGCCCCAGAGGATCTGCATGCAGCGTCGACCCAACATCCCACTTGCCGAACACTACAGGTGGTGTCACGAACTATTCCTTTAACTACAAACCACCATTCAACACCCCTGATTACTTGGGCACCCAGGGCCACGGACTGGGTCACCACTGCTGTGACACATCCCCCTGACACCGGCCCGGGGCCGAGTACCCCATGGCCCTGGGAGGGCGACCCATACAGGATAGATGATTGGTAGATAATGGACATACATTTATTCAGTCGCCATGACAGCAACACGAGAGAGGGGATCCGCCCTTCGGGGACAGGAAACCTGCAGACATAAAAAGGGCGGCCCTCTCTCCCGCCTCAGTTGGTTTCCTGTCCCTGACAGGGGATCCCTTCGGGGCTATCTCTTTTGCTTATACAGCAGGTGGGCTGGAGGTTCCGGAAAGTATAGGAACGCACTCTACTCGGGCCATGGCAACATCCTGGGCAGAAAGATCGGAAGTATCCATCGAGGACATATGTAAGGCGGCCACATGGTCCTCTCCATCAACTTTTTTTCAACCACTATAGATTAGATTTAGGCGGGTCCGCCGACCTCACGTACAGGAGAAAGGTGCTTGAGGCAGCTAGCCTTCCCTAGAGCTCTCCTCATCTCTGTAAATCCCGTGGTGCTGTCATGGCGACTGAATAAATGCTCAGCTACTTACCGGTAGCGGTGTTTTTCAGGAGCCCATGACAGCACCTTCACGTTCCCTCCCTCTGCCTTCACGTCTTGGATCAGCACCTTTACTTCTGGTTAAAAAAAATTTTTGCACAAGAATAAAGTATACTTAGTTTGACTGTGCATATATAAATTGCTACTAACCAGGGAGGTCCTCTCATGCTCTGTAATCCAACTGAGGCGGGAGAGAGGGCCATCCTTTTTATGTCTGTAGGTTTCCTGTCCCCAAAGGGTGGATCCCCTCTTTCGTGGTGCTGTCATGGGCTCCTGAAAAACACTGCTACCGGTAAGTAGCTGAGCATTTCCCATGGTGCACTTTTAGCAGTGCTCATTATCCGGGGCCCCTCACGTGCTCAGCCTTTGGTGTATTGGGTGGGGGGCTCCTCTGATTTCATGTAATGTGTTTTTCTGTACAAATAAATAATGGGACAATTAGACATCGGTGGGGAATTATGCCGCACAGGGGGACATATTGGCCAATTAGCAGGCTCCGCATAGTGTAAGAAGATGTTGAGACCACAGAGGTGTGGTACTCCGCTCTGAGGTAAGGAGGGGGGCACTACTCAGAACCCAGACACTTGCATCCAACACCAGACCTCTCAGGCGCAGTGAGGGACTGGGTAGAGGGTGTGGGTGGAGAAAGCAGCAGGGGGGAGCTTAAGGAAGTGACAGAGAGTGAGTTAGTTAAAGCTGGGGACTGGAGCAGTGAGGAGCTCGTCCCTGGACTAGACAGTGAGAGGAGAAAGAAGGGGTCCTAAGAGGACGGGAAGTGAGGAATCCACCCGTGGCGCCCGAATCCACGCTGGCTGTAGTCAGGTGGAGGGACCAGGTCACAGTAGGGGACTGGCCCCAGACTAGTGGAGAAACTGAGGACTCGGCTAGCTAACCGGAGGCTGTAGTATCTGCATGTGCTTCAGCCACTCCATACACATTCGCTGAAAAGGCAGCCGGATAGGATCAAAGGGACTAAGAGTATGTCGCCCAAGAGGATCTGAGGTGGTCGGCTTGGGACACTGTGTGTGAAGGCGCAGGAGAGGAGGGAGCCAGCACGGTGAGACAGCCAGGGAAGGAACATCTGTAAGGCCTGTTTCACACTTCCGTTTTTTCAAATCCGTCAAAATCTGTTGGTTTCCGTAAAAAAACGGATCCGCCATTTTTTTTGCAGGATCCATTTTTTTGTCCCATAGACTTCCATTAGCGGTTACCGCGGATCCGTCAAAAAACGGATCCGTTTAAAAACGGATCCATTTGCATCAGTTTCCGTCAAAAAAACGGAAACGGATCCGTTTGGCGGACACAAAAACGGAAGTGTGAAACAGGCCGGGGTTCTTACACGGTGTACCCCAAATTACTTGAACTGTCTGGACCACCAACCTGGAGGACACAGCACCCCGGCTGGGGAATGTGAATGTAGAATTGTGAGTAAACGTGTGGAAACTGCACTCCGCTGGGTCCTGTGATTTTATTTTCTGCCTCATCTGCCTTGCGCCACAACCATCATCATCATCATCATCTCTAATGCTTAAAACTGCCCTGGGGCTAAGCTCTGCCCATGGAGAGCTGTAACAACTCTGCTGCATCACCATCAGCTCTGGCGGTCTCTTTTGCAGCATTGGCTATCGCCTTGATTGCCGTACATCACAAGTGGTGTCACAAATTATCCCCATCTTTATTCCCTAAAATCATCACCTTCTGTGCTGTCCCATCTAAGATTGATTGTATGCTTATATAGTTGTCATGTTGCCTTTCTTTATGTTCAGTTTTGCATTTGGTCTGCTGCCACCTGCTGTCCTTTTTCTGTATATCAGACTGCAGCTTATTAATTCTTTTACATGCCTTCAACTTCCTGGTCAGTGACTCCCTCTCTTCCTGCCGGTGGCCATTAGATTCATCTTCACCCGGGAGAGACACGTTTACCAGGCTGTGGAAGGCATCAGTTTTTTGACCACTTTGTTGCACCACTTCGTTGCTCACACAACTTGTTGAATCATCTTGCTGTACCACCTGGATTGTTACACCTGCATTTCTGGAGAAGTACTGCATTACCAATCATACGCTGTATGTCTAGATTTCCAATCAACAAGTCTGGACTTCACAATATCTGGTGTGTATCATCTCTCTGGACGCAGAACAGCAACAATGGTCCTGTCTGCTCTGCACTGAGGAAATGGAAGGTAGGAATCTCTCCCAGCCCCAATCAACTACTCCTCCATTCGCCTCATGTGGGGACAGGTCAAAAAACTGCCTTGAAGCCCGTTAAAAAATCACCCTTATATCCTAACCCATCTGCCCGCTCACATACTGCAGCCCTGCTCTGCTAACAACCTCTGCAGCGTCACCCCAGACCGCATTGTGCATAGAGACGCACTGTATATTATACAACATCGTTGCAGATTGTCGGACTGCAAAACCCCACGATTCTCTAAAAACACATTGGGGATCACCAAGCGCCACAAAAAGTCTTAGTTACTCACCGGTTAACGGTATTTTTCGGAGTCCATGACAGCACCACCTGAGAGAGGGGATCCGCCCTTCAGGAACAGGAAACCTACAGATACAAAAGGGCGGCACCTCTCCCACGCATCAGTTGGATTACAGAGCACAAGAGGACCACAATGGTTAATAGCAAAATTATATACAGTACTTTACACAACTATTCTTTACCAGTGTACATACAAGAGGAAGAAGTGCACACCCAAATTTAAACTAAAGGGAGGGAATATACGGGTGCTGTCATGGACTCCGAAAAACACCGTTAACCGGTGAGTAACTAAGACTTTATTCGGTCGTCCATGACAGCACCACCTGAGAGATTTACAGAGAGTAATAACTATTTTAGGGAGGGACTACAGCCTGCAGTACCCTTATACCAAAAGAGAGGTCTGTGGAAGCACCCAAGTCTAGCCTATAATGATTATAAAAGGTGCTCGGAGAGGACCAAGTAGCCGCCTTACATATCTGGTCAATGGAGACTTCTGATCTCTCGGCCCACGAAGACGCCATGGCTCTGGTGGAATGCGCCCTCAGTTTTGCAGGTGCCGGTCTGCCCTTTGAGGTGTATGCAATTGAAATAGCCTCTCTAATCCACCTAGCTAGTGTATTTTTTGACACTCTACAGCCTTTCCTGGGACCTTGATGGGAGATAAAATAGGGCATTCTCCTTTTTCCAGGGGTCAGTAACCGCCAGATATTCTTTAAGGCATTCTCTAACATCTAAGGTGTGTAATTTCTCTTCCTTCTCATTAGCTGGATTAGGGAGGAAGGATGGAAGGACTATTTCCTGTGTTCTATGAAAGCTAGAAACTACCTTCGGTAAGTACGCCGGGTCAGGTCTGAGTATTACCCTATCGTCCTTAAACTGTAAATAAGGAGGACGCCTAGATAATGCCTGGATGCCGCTTACTCTACGAGCTGAGGTTAGAGCTACCAGGAAGGCTACCTTGAGGGACAGGTTTTTTATAGAGGCTGATGAGATGGGTTCGAATGGAGCTTCTGTCATGGCTGTGAGGACTAGGTTCAAGTCCCATGGCATGAATCTATCCTTCACCACTGGCCTGGATCTACCTGCTGCCTTGATGAATCTACTGACCCAGTAATTACCCGCGATGTTGCAGCTAAAGAGGGCCCCCAAGGCTGAAACTTGTACTTTGAGGGTACTAGTGGAGAGCCCCATTTCTAGACCTTTCTGAAGAAATTCTAAGATTTGATTTATAGGAGCCGAACCCCCAGCGACTACTCTAGAGTTCTTTAGGAATCTCTTCCAAATTCTGACATAGATCTTGGTAGTAGTGATCTTTCTACTTTTAAGTAGAGTGTCAACCAGGTCTGGGGAGAAGCCTTTATCTTTCAGCAGTGTCCGTTCAAACTCCACGCCGTCAGATGTAGGCCAGCCACCTGAGGATGAAAGACTGGGCCCTGGGATAGGAGATCCGGGATCTCCGGCAGGACCCAAGGATCGGACACTGACATGGTCCTGAGGCATGAGAACCAAGCCCTCCTGGGCCAAAACGGAGCGATCACTATAACTTTCGCTCTGTCTCTCCTGATTTTCCTCACCACTAGAGGTAATAGCGATAGGGGAGGGAAGGCATAGGATAGCCCGAAATCCCACTTTATCAGCAAGGAGTCTACCGCCAGGGGGTCTTCTCTGGGATTTAGTGAGCAAAACTGCCTTACTTTCCTGTTTTCTTTGGTGGCGAAGAGATCTATCTCTGGCAGTCCCCACTTCTGTACAATCAGGTCGAAGATGGAGTTTTTTAGGGACCATTCTCCTTGCCTTAAGAGATTGCGGCTCAGGAAATCTGCCGTGGTGTTTTCTTTCCCCTTTATATGTAGAGCTGTTAATGATAGGAAATGCTACTCTGCTAGCTGGAACAGCCGTTCTGCTACATTCATCAGGGATTTGGAACGGGTCCCGCCTTGGTGGTTGATATACGCTACGGTGACCAGATTGTCGGAGAACACTCGCACATGATGGCCCTGTAGATACACAAGCAGTTCTTTAGCCGCCAGCTCTACTGCTGTCAATTCTTTCAAGTTGGATGACATCTCTATCTGATGATGCTCCCATAGGCCCTGGACCAGAATTTCCCCCATATGAGCCCCCCAACCGGAAGGGCTAGCATCCGTGGTGATTATGCGGGATATGTCATATTCCCAGGGAACCCCTCTGGATAAATTATTCTCATCTAGTCACCATTCTAGGGACTCCCTTGTGTTTCGGGACAAGGTTAGCTGGCCCTCTAAGTAACCCCCAAGCATTTTTTGATGCCTTAAGACCTCGCCCTGTAGAGTTCTTGAATGAAACTGGGCCCACTGGACCGCCGGGATACAGGAGGAAAGTGAACCTAGAAGGGACATGGCTTTCCTGAGGGACATGGTCGGGTTTATTGGAAGCGTTCAGGACCTGATAGTGTAGGTGAACCAGCTTCTCCGGGGGCATACGGCATTCCTGTTTTACGGAATCTAGGATGAGGCCCAAGAATTGTTGGATTCTCATCGGCTGTAACCGAGATTTTTTAATGTTAAGCAGCCATCCTAACCGTTCTAGGGCAGACCTTGCCCTCTGTAGCTGTTGCAAACAATGGTTAGCCGTTTTCCCTACAATCAAGAAGTCATCTAAGTAGGGAACTACTAAAATGTCTGATTCACGTAGATGGGCCATAACTTCCGCTACTACTTTAGTAAACACACGGGGAGCGACTGCTACCCCAAAGGGGAGGGCCGCATACTGGAAATGTTGAACTGACCCATCTAACTGCACTGCCACTCTGAGAAAACTCTGATGATCTGCATGAATGGGTATATGGTAGTAGGCATCTTTCAAATCTAACACCACCATGAAGCAGTTTTGAAACAGTAATTTTATTGTTGAATTAATTGTTTCCATCTTAAATGGACGTGTGACCAGGAATTCATTGAGGGATTTAAGATTTATTATGGTCCTAAAGGAACGGTCTGGCTTGCGGGCCAGGAACAAAGGGGAGTAGAAACTTTTCCCCCTTTCTTCCTCTGGAACTTTAGTTAGGACCTTTTTATGGCAAAGATCCCGAACTTCAGCTTCCAGGGCAGACTGTTCTGATGAGGATGACCTAAGAGGAGTGACCTTAAAACGATCTTGGGGAACCCGGGAGAATTCTAGTCGTAGGCCCGCAGTTACCACCCCCAGTATCCAGTTGCTATTAGAGATTAATGCCCAGGCCGGGTAGAAGGCAGCTAGTCTCCCCCCTACCGGAGCAACTAGTCATTGGGGCGGCTTTTTAGTGTCCCGTGCTGGACCTTCCTGGCGCCCCCCTCCTCTGAACATGAATCCAGTACCTCTCCTTTTGTCGTCCCATCTGCCCTGATCCCTGGACAGCCTCCTACGGAAATATCCTTTCCTGGTAAAGGGGCGTCTAAAAGAGGGGTTCGGCAGACTGGGGAACTTCTTTTTATCGTCCCCGGCCTTCTCTAAAAGTTCATCCAGGACGGGCCCAAACAGGTATTCGCCCTCACAAGGAATGGAACAGAGTCGAGATCTGGCCTGGATGTCTCCTGGCCAGCATTTTAACCAGAGAGCCCTTCGAGCTGCGTTGGATAAACCTGCGGTCCTAGCCGCCATCCTCGCAGAATCTGCTGACGCATCAGCCAGAAAAGCAGCAGCACTTTGGATAACTGGTAAGGCTTTTCGAATGTATGCTCTTGAGGTTCCATCCTTCAATTGGGAATCCAGCTGTTCCAGCCAGACCATCAAGGATCTGGCCGTACATGTGGCCGCTACCGCTGGTCTCAATGCACCCGCTGACATCTCCCATGTTCCTTTCAGAAAAGAATCCGCTTTTTTATCTAGCGGGTCTTTTAAGGAGGCCATGTCATCGAAAGGTATGGAGGACTTTTTGGAGGCTTTGGCCACTGCCGCGTCCAGCTTAGGGGCCTTGTCCCATTTGGTTACCACTGGGTCATCAAACGGGTACCTTCGTTTGAAGGCAGGTGGCAAAGAACCTCTTTTTTTCAGGCTTTTTCCATTCTCTATTTATTAGGTTCTGGACTTTATCATTCAACGGGAAGGATCTGCGCTTTCTGGGATCTAGGCCTCCGAACATCACGTCCTGTGCCGAAAGTTCCGGTTTTGTGTCTGCTACCCCCATAGTGGACCTTACTGCTTTAACTAACTTATCCATCTGGTCTAAGGGAAAGCAGAAACGGCTCGAGTCTTCCTCTGAAGATGATGAAGTGGAGGCCGGGGAATCTGAGGAGATATCTATTCCAGGTGCGGCCGAGGACTCTGAACCAGAGAGGTTAACATTTCTTCCCTTAGAGGAGTCTTTTTTAGATAGGGCCTTCATTTCTGTCCTGATTATCTCCCTCAGGCTTGTGGTGAAGTCCGGTGTTTCTTCCGCCACCTGTATGGACGGGGAAGAGTGTAAGGGCCTGTCAATCTACCCCTAGGGTACCCCTATCCAACCCCTACCGTTTGTCGCACGCATGGCTGACACAACTTTTTAGGGTGGCCGTCTGGCAAAGGGCAATTACAGAGGGCACATTCCCTGTGCTTCTGCTTCCCCGTAGCTTTCCTTGCCTGCGAAAGAACAAAAATAAAACACTGCATCAGGGTACATTCACGGAGATCTCTTACCCATGCAGATGAGGCAGGTACCGGGTCACGGAGGGAGGCAGGAGGGTCCTTTAGCCTGGAGGAACTTCTGTGGCTTTGTTCGCCCGTCCGTTTCTTCTTCTGCTGGCCACTCGCCTGTGAATTCACTGTGGCCTGTTTCTCTGGGCGCTCCTGCGCCTCGTCCTGCTGCTCTGTGGGGGCTTCTGTCGAATCCATTGCTGGGCCTTCAGAAGCACCCCAGCAGCGTCACCTCCTGTCTTTTAATGCCTCCCACAGTGTCCGGGTCAGCAGGGCTCTGGCGCGGCACCTCCCCCCCCCCCCCCCACATGCTCCGTCCCCCCCCCCCCCTCCCCGGGTACCGCGCGCCGCCCCAGACCGCCGAGCACCGGCGGCGCATCCCGGAAAGCCTTCCGGAACCCGAGGAGTGCTGGTACCTACCCTCATTTGGAGTATATCACCCACGGAAACCTAAGCAAATTAGATTTGTCTTTGATTTCAAGCGCCAAACATCAAGGTGTATCTCTCAACGATGTCCTCCTCACTGGTCCTAACCTTACAAACAACCTAGTAGGAGTGTTGATGAGGTTCTGGAAAGAGGCCATCGCCATCACCGCCGACATTGAACAGATGTTCCACTGTTTCATAGTCAGAGAGGACCACAGGAATTTCCTCAGGTTCCTGTGGTACAAGGACAATGACCCCAGGAAGGAGATGGTGGAGTATCACATGAGGGTGCACGTATTTGGGTGGTGATTCAAGTGACCACGCACCAGGATTCAAGGACATAGACCTGGAACCAGACTGTCCGCCTGTGCAGAGAAGCTTAGGCTTGAAGTGGAACCTGTCAGTTGACACCTTTAGTTTCCAAATCAACTGTGCAGACAAACCATTCACTAAACGTGGTGGCCTGTCAGTGGTGAATAGCTTATATGACCCACTGGGGTTCGTAGCACTAA
Source organism: Dendrobates tinctorius (assembly GCF_039654945.1). Classification (NCBI taxonomy): domain Eukaryota; kingdom Metazoa; phylum Chordata; class Amphibia; order Anura; family Dendrobatidae; genus Dendrobates; species Dendrobates tinctorius. Next base: position 51,804 of record NW_027361883.1, read on the forward strand.
TTACCATACAAGGTAAATCCCTTCTGAGACAGCTTTCCGAAACCGTCAAGGACTGGGATGCCCCACTCCCTCCTGAGAAGGAACCAAAATGGGAAACCTGGAAGCAGTCTTTGCGTGCCTTGGATGAGATCCACATACCGAGATGCTATACCAGAACCTCACTTGCTGCTAGTACTAGGAAGAAACTCCATGTGTTCTCGGATGCATCCACAGAGGCCATTGCAGCAGTCGCCTATCTGAAGGTGATGGGATCCGACAATCAAAATCACTTTGGATTCATCTTCGGCAAGGCTAAGTTGGCTCCCAAGCCTGATCATACTATTCCCAGGCTTGAACTTTGTGCAACCGTGCTTGCAGTAGAACTCGCAGACTTTATACAGCACAAGCTGGACACCAACATAGATGACGTGCAATACTACACTGACAGTAAGGTTGTCATAGGTTACATCTACAACCAAACAAGGCGCTTCTACGTGTACATCAGTAACCGCATCGAGAGAATAAGGAGGTCTTCCAAGCCTGAACAATGGCACTATATCCCATCTGAACTTAGATCTAGTGGCATGGTCAGCTGGATTATGTCTATAAGGTCCTTTGCTAACTCTTCTTGGCTTTCAGGTCCTAAGTTTCTGTTGGAACAGAAGGGAAGTGAATGTGTCCAGGAGGTCTTCAGCATCCAGGATCCGGATGGCGATCCAGAAGTCCGCTCCGAGGTCAGTGCATTGGCGACGAACACTAAACCAACCTCCAGCCTCGGTTGCCAGTGCTTCAAATACTTCTCCAATGGGATGAAACTTCTTAAGACTGTATCAAGGTTAGTCCACATTGCGAGATCTTATCTCAACTCACTTGGAGATAAAGACTGTCATGGCTGGCACATCTGCCACAAACCACTCTCTACCATGTACGTTCCGGTAGGATGAACCACGAACAGAACACTGCCCTACTATTTCGTCCATTGGATTACTGTTGGGTCAGAGACAGTTTGGCCTAGTGCGGCTTCTCCGATCTGGAGATGGGTACCATTGGATTGTCTCAGGAACTGACTGTCATCTTCCTTGTTTTTGAAGTTATTATTGCATGCATATTCATGTTTCTTTTCTAGGTTATTGAACTTTAAAGGAAAAAAAAAACTAGTGAAATCCCTTACGGAATTTCAGATGGGGAGTGTGCTGTCCATCTAAGATTATGATTGTATGCTTATATAGTTGTCATGTTACCTTTCTTTATGTTAAGTTTTGCATTTGGTCTGCTGCCACCTGCTGTCCTTTTTCTGTATATCAGACTGCAGCTTATTTCTTTTACATGCCTTCAACTTCCTGGTCAGTGACTCCCTCTCTTCCTGCCGGTGGCCATTACTAGATTCATCTTCACCCGGGAGAGACACGCTTACCAGGCTGTGGAAGGCATCAGTTTTTTGACCACTTCGTTGCACCACTTCGTTGCTCACACAACTTGCTGAATCATCTTGCTGTACCACCTGGATTGTTACATCTGCATTTCTGGAGAAGTACTGCATAACCAATCATACTCTGTATGTCTAGATTTCCAATAAACAAGTCTGGACGTCATAATACCTGGTGTGTATCCTCTCTCCAGACGCAAAACAGCAACAATGGTCCTGTCTGCTCTGCATTGAGGAAACGGAAGGTAAGAATCTCTCCCAGCCCCAATCAACTACACCTCCATTCGCCTCATGTGGGGACAGAACACCTTCTTTCTTTTCATTGCATGCCCTGGGCTACGGACCAGGTCACTACTGCTGTGACATCCAATTTAAGAACTGACCGACCCGGTATCGAGTAACCCCAGCCCTATGGGGTGCTGCAGGGCTGCTGGGCAAGGTCTTCATTACCATGTGAATGGTAGAGGTGAGTTTTCCTGTGTAGGTTGGATTCAGGTGTGTACGGTCTCCTCCTGGCCTCTGTCATTCATTCTATTCTTTGGGTTGATGTTCACCTCCCAGTAAGCTTTTGTGTCCTGTATATTCAGAAGTGTCTAGTTCAGTGTCTCCTCCTTTAATCGCGACCGCCATGATAATGAAGAAATGTGTTGAATCTTCTACCATCAATAAACCATCCTATTATGTGGAGAGAGCTTCCATCCCCAACAGTGATCTGTGCCGACCAATCACATCAACAAATTCTTAAACTTTTCAGTAATTTTCAAGCTTTAGTTCTGGGAAAAATCTATCTCTGTACCGTGATAGCCAGTAGATAGAAAATATTAAGATTTGAGAGTCCTCTGTGGTTGATACCTTTTATAATGGCTAACTGAAAAGATGGTAACAAATGGCCAGATGCCCAGAACGGAATACTCCAATTACTCATTAATACATCTCAACCATTGAGGAGTCTGAAATTGTAAAACTTTGCTTCAGATTTTTCCATAATCCAGTACAAGTTTATAATTTAACAGGTTTACTTATATCTGTGACCGATGTTATATGGGTTTCAGTCCTTGCACTCTCCCCGAGAACAAGGGAGCAGCGTGTCTCTCATGATGACCAAGAGTTGGACATATTTTGTGACTAAGTACATATTGGGGGATTGTGCACACTAGGGATTTGTCCAGTTGTGCCAAAACCTTTGCGTTCAGTCACCACCTTGGTGGGGAAAATTGTCCAATCTGTTGGACTTGCACTTGTCTCCTTCCTTTAGGAAATCTATGGCATCTGTACATCATGTAAACAATTTCAATAATTGCTCACATATATTTAATAATGAATTTTAAAAAAACACATCGGTTACTTGAAGAAGCCGAGGTGAAATGCGCGTCAGATGTGGTCGCAGACAGCAGAGCAGTGGGCTGCTAAATATTGCTTATCTGGTTTAAAATAAATCTCAGGCTATAATGAATCATTCAATGTAATCTTTAGGCTATTTGAGGCAGAGGCATAGCTAGGGGTTCAGCTCGGGGTGGGGATATGTGAGTGGTCATTCCCACCTATCTCTTATGACTGTTCATAAAACTCGGCCCTGGAATGGCAAAATAACTCTCAGCACTATGTGGAGCATGCTTCTGAGGTCACATCACCGCAGCTAACAGCCGCGATGACACACATCTCCCCTCAAGGAGTTGTCCGGTAGCCATCTTACAATAGGCATAGGGGAACGTCAGGAGATGGCTGATACTGAAAATCTCTTTACAAAGATTGAGATTACTGCCATATTGTGATACTAGTGCTGGGCGAACCCGAACAGTATCGTTTGGCGTCCAACCAGACACCTAGTGTCCGTGCATGGATCCCGAACACTGACTTCTCCCAGAAGTCCATGTTACTGTTTGGTTTCAGCAGCCTGAACAAAGTTTGTTGAAAAGGTATAGTGCAGCTAATCAACAAGCTCTTACTGTATGGCCACGTCTGGCCCCATCACAGCCATGTCAAGTATTGACATGGTTGTGATTGTCTGGCGGTGAACTGTGTACAAAAATAAATAAACCATGTGGTCCAGTCTTCTTGATAACCAGCCAAGGTAAAGCTTACAGCAGATAGCTTTACCAGCGATGATTATCAAAGATAGAAGGGTGCACCACACCATTTTTTTTAAATTATGCCTTTTTTTAAATTTATTTAAATGAGGTCCCCCTATTTTTGAGAACCTGCCAATGTTAAAGCAGACAGCTGATGGCTGGTATTCTCAGACTAGGAAAGGGCCATGGATATTGGCTCTACCCAGCCGAAAAATAGCAGTCTGGAACAGAAAAGGTGCAACCATTAGATGCGCCAATTCTGGCACTATGCCCTGCTCTTCCTTACAAAAATTAAAATTAAGACAAACCTACTCACTTTTCTACTAACAATCCATTTGTCCCATGAGGAGGTCTAACTCTGTTACATCTGGATGCGTTGCTGAGCGGTGGCATGATGTGAACCGCTCAGCCCGGCATCCAAGACACACTGAGTGGAGCATAAGAACTTGACTTGCCGCACTCATCAGGAGGGCTTTAAACTGGAAGAAGAGGGGATGGGAGGAAAAACGGCAGACAAGAACATGCAGCAGAAGGACAAACTAATCAAGGATACTAGATGTGGTACAGAGGACCCAAGACAGGGAACTCAGAAGGAAGCTAAGAAAAAGGAAGCAAAACTTCTTTCCTGCATGCTGACCAACACAAGAAGCCTGACCAATAAGATTGAAGATCTGGAGTTGGTAATGTACTGAGACATGGTTAGACGACAGCTATGACTGGGCGGCTAACTTGCAAGCATATGATTTGTTTAGGAGGGATCGTAAAAAAGGAAAGGGGGTGGAGTCTGTCTATATATAAAGTCCACTTTAAAGCCCACACTAAGAGAAGATATACAAGAGGGAAATGAAGAGGTGGAGTCTCTATGGGTGGAGATACAAGGAGGGAAAAGTAATAACATCCTCCTAGGGGTTTGTTATAAGCCACCAAATATAACAGAAGTCACTGAGAATGTATTATTGAAAAAAATAGACAAAGCAGCAAATCCCAATGAGGTGATTATTATGGGGGACTTCAACTACCCCGACATAGACTGGGAAACTGAAACCTGCGTATCTCAGAAAGGAAACCAATTTCTGTCAGTGACCAAGGATAATTATCTGTCACCACTTGTGCAGGGCCCAACTAGAGGGACAGCCCTTCTGGACTTAATGTTAAGCAACAGGCCAGATAGAATAACAGAAGTCCGAGTCGATGGCACCGAGGGAACAGTGACCACAATATAATACAACTCCACTTGTCCTTCAGTAAGGTGCCCTGGAAGGGGGTTACAAAAACGCTGGATTTCAGGAAAGCAAAGTGTGATCAGCTTAGAGAGGACCTTCCCCGAATTGATTGGGACAATGTCCTCAAAAATAGGTGCACAGAAAATAAATGGGAAATATTTAAATCAGTTTTACACACCCACTGCGAGCTAGCCATACCGTACAGAAATAAAAGGGCTAGGAACAGGAGAACACCAATGTGGCTAAATAAGGATGTAAAAAGGGCAATAAATAACAAGAACAAGGCATTTAAGAAACTGAAACAAGAAGGCAATGAAAAAGCATTAAAAAGTTATAGAGAAAAAAATAAAATGTGTTTAAAAAAAAAAAAAAAAAAAAAATTGGCAAAAGTGGAAACTGAGAGACTCATTGCTAAGGAAAGTAAAATAAACCCTAAACTATTCTTTAATTGTATAAACAGTAAAAAGATTAAAATGGATGGTGTCGGCCCTTTAAAGAACAATGAGGGTGAAATCATAGAGAGCGATGTGGGAAAAGCACATGTTTTAATTACTTTTTTCTCAACAGTGTTCACACAGGAATAGGATTTGCAAGGGGAAATGCAGAGTGATAATGTAAACTCCCCATTAAGTATTACCTGCCTAACCCAGGAAGAAGTGCAGAACCGCCTTAGTAAGATGAAAATGGACAAATCACCAGGCCCTGATGGCATTCACCCTCGGGTATTAAGGGAGTTAAGTAATGTGATAGACAGGCCTCTATTCCTTATATTTAAAGACTCTATAGAAACAGGGTCTGTTCCTTTTGATTGGCGGCAAGCAAATGTGGTACCAATATTCAAAAAGGGGTGTAAAAGGGAACCTGGAAACTATAGGCCGGTAAGCTTAACATCTGTTGTGGGTAAAATTTTTGAAGGGTTTCTAAGGGATACCATTATGGAATATCTCAATGTTAATAAATGTTTAACTCCGTATCAACATGGATTTATGAAGGATCGCTCCTGTCAAACTAACCTGATCAGCTTCTATGAGGATGTAAGCTCTCAAATGGACCCAGGAGAATCATTGGATGTCATTTATCTCGACTTCTCTAAAGTATTTGTCACTGTCCCACATAAAAGTTTGGTAAATAAGAGGAGAAAGCTTGGGCTAGGGGACAATGTGTGTAGATGGGTAGGGAGCTGGCTTAGTGATAGAAAACAAAGAGTGGTTATTAATGGGGCATCCTCAGATTGGGCCAGGGTTACTAGTGGGGACCACAGGGGTCTGTATTGGGCCCCCTACTGTTTAATATATTTATTAATGATCTAGTGGATGGCTTACACAGTAAAATATCAGTATTTGCAGATGATACAAAACTATGTAAGGTAGTTAACACAAAGGAGGACAGTTTGCAACTACAGACAGATTTGAGTAAATTGGAGAATTGGGCTGAAAAATGGCAAATGAGGTTTAACACAGATAAGTGTAAGGTTCTGCACATGGGAAGGAGAAACAGATGTACAATTACTAAATGTGAAACTGCTGGGGAAATCAGACATGGAAAAAGACTTGGGCATCTTAGTCAATAAGAAGCTAAATTGGAGTGCCCAGTGTCAGGCAGCTGCCACCAAAGCAAATAGGGTGATGGGATGCATTAGAAGAGGTCTGGGGACGCGAGATTAAAACATAATTCTCCCTCTGTACAAATCACTCGTCAGACCACACTTGGAGGATTGTGTGCAATTTTGGACGCCGGTGCTCAAGAAAGACATTACTGAACTTGAAAGGGTTCAAAGGCGGGCTACTAAAATGATAAATGGAGTTGGTTCACTACAATACCCAGAAAGGTTATCAAAATTAGGTCTATTTACTCTAGAAAAGAGAAGACTTAGGGGAGACCTAATATATATGTACAAGTATATCAGAGGGCAATACAGAGATCTCTCCAATGAACTGTTTGTACCAAGGACTGAGACAAGAAGAAGGGGGCATTCTCTTCGTTTGGAGGAAAGACGATTTCTGCACCAGCATAGAAGAGGGTTCTTCACGGTAAGAGCAGTGAGGCTCTGGAATTCTCTTCCTGAGGAAGTGGTGATGGCCAACTCACTGAATGAATGTAAGAAAGGAATGGATGCTTTTCTTGTGAGTAACAATATAGAAGGTTACGAATAACAGAATATTATAGGTAGATGGTTGACCCAGCTTAGGGGAAGGAATTTTTTTCCCTATGGAGAAAATTGGCTTCTACTCTGTGGGTTTTTTTGCCTTTCCCAGGATCAACAATGCAGAACAGCTGCACTAAAAATAGGCTGAACTAGATGGACATAAGGTCTTCCTTCAGCCTTCAAAACTATGTTACTATGTTACTATGACTGCTTGTGACTGGCGGTGACATCATTATGGTTAACTTTTAATAGACATATAAAAAAGAAAAACTAAGGTAGTACGAACTAAAAAGAAATCAGACTGCCACAGTGATGCATAAACGGTCCGTAGCTGTCCACTGTGGCCGTCTGCTCATTTAATCTTATTTATATTGAAAAAAAAGGTAATTTCGTTTGTTTGTACTCCTCTAGTGGTGTATAAAATCTATTAAAAGTTAAGTTTTATTATACTCGCTTTGCTATTACACACGTACACGCTCAGTATTTCCGCCACACTGTATGCATAGCCCTCAGTATTATAATAGGCCCCCACACTGCATGGTCTACAGTAGCCCACCCACACTGTATGCATGACCCCCAGGTGCCCCCCACACTGTAGGCATGGCCCCCGGAATTCCAGTAGCCCCCAACATTGTATCCATGGCCCCCAGTAATTCCCCCCCACACTGTGTGCATGGCCTTCAGTAGCTCCCTCACATTCTATTCATGGTCCCAGTAGTCCAGTAGCACCCCAAGACTTTTTGCATAGGCCCCCCCACCTGTATATAGGGGCCCAGTAGTCCCCCCCCCCCGCCCCCCCGCCCCTCATAAGCACTAAAAATAAGAACATCTACTTAATCATGAATCCTGAGGAGTTCCTTGGCAGACAGAACTAAGGCAGAGCAGTGAAGTGATGTCATCGCACCAGAGTACGCGGAGGCCTTGGATGATGTCATCATGTCGCCCTGCTTTTCTGTAGACTGCAGGCTCCCAGCTCAACTGCAAGTATAGCGGTATCTGCGCACTGCGATTGCCGATACAGTTTAGAGTAGCTCCAAGTGAGCAAGGGGCGACCACACTCTCTGCCCCCTGTAGCTACTCTACTGATTTGATGCACTTATGGCCTAATCGCTCTTCATATTTATTAGGGACACATTAATCTTTTATGAATGTTATTTAGAAATATATTTCATGTCTCATTCTTTAATACTTACACTATGGAACTTATTTAAATGGGATTTAACAATTTAAAATCCCAAGGACTCCTAAATCATGGAACGTGTCAGCGACTTTAGAGTGGATGCGGATCACACTGGCTCCAGAGGGGGCAAATGCCGACTGATTTATGTAGATGACATCCGCCTTAGCAGCAGTTGACGTCTGAATTGTCCTTGTCAATTGCTGACGGCGTCATTTAAGCACCGCAATCCAGCGGCGTTCACGCAGATGTAAGTTTGGACAGCCATTGGCGTCCCTGCTAAGCGATCACAGGGAGCCGATAGGATGCAATGAAAGCCGGGTGCTGGCTTAACGTCCCTCTCCACCCTATGACTGTCATGTGATCTCTCCTATGACTCCTTCAGCTGGGCATCATAGAAGTACATACAGTGGGGGAAATAAGTATTTGATCCCCTACCAACCATTGAGTTCTGGCTCCTACAGATCAGTTAGATGCTCCGAATCAACTCGTTAACTGCATTATACAGCTGTCTTACATAGTCACCTTTAGAAAAGACTGCTGTCCAAAGACTCAGTCAGACTCCACAACATAGGCAAGACCAAAGAGCTTTCTAAGGATGTCAGGGACAAGATCATAGACCTGCACAAAGCTGGAATAGGCTACAAAACTATAAGTAAGACGCTGGGTGGGAAGGAGACAACTGTTGGTACAATAGTAAGAAAATGGAAGAAATACAAAATGATTGTCAGTCAACATCGATTTGGGGCACTATGCAAAATCTCACCTTATGGGGTATCCTTTATCATGAGGAAGGTGAGAGATCAGTCACCAAGAAAACCATTGGTAACACATTACGCCATAAAGGTTTACAATCCTGCAGTGCCCGCAAGGTCCCTCTGCTCAAGAAGGCACATGTGCAGGCCTGTCTGAAGTTTGCCAGTGAACACCTGGAAGATTCTGTGAGTGATCGGGAGAAAATGCTGTGGTCAGATGAGACAAAAATTAAGCTTTTTGGCATTAACTCAACTCGCCGTGTTTGGAGGAAGAGAAATGTCAATGAGTCAATGATCCAAAAAACACTGTGCCCAATGTCAAGCATGGAGGTGGAAACATGTTTTGGGGTTGTTTCTCTGCTAAGGGCACAGGACTACTTCACCACATCAATGGGAGAATGGATGGAGCCACGTACTGTAAAATCCTGAGTGACAACCTCCTTCCCTCCACCAGGACATTAAAAATGGATCGTGGCTGGGTCTTCCAGCAAGACAATGACCCAAAACATACAGCCAAGGCAACAAAGGAGTGGCTCAAAAATAAGCACATTAAGGTCATGGAGTGACCTAGCCAGTCTCCAGACCTTAATCCCATAGAAAACTTATGGATGGAGTTGATGCTCCGAGTTGCCAAGCGACAGCCTCAAAATCTTAATGTTTTAGAGATGATCTGCAAAGAGGAGTGGACCATAATTCCTCCTGACATGTGCGCAAACCTCATCATCAACTACAAAAAACATCTGACTACTGTGCCTGCCAACAAGGGTTTTGCCACCAAGTATTAAGCCTTGTTTGCCAGAGGGATCAAATACTTATTTCTCATTGCAAAATGCAAATAAATTTATAAAATTTATACAATGTGATTTTCTGGATTTTATTTTTGATGTTCTATCTCTCAATGTTAAAATTAGCGTACCGTTAAAATTATGGACTGTTCATGTCTTTGTCAGTGGGCAAACTTAGAAAATCAGCAAGGGCTCAAATACTTATTTCCCCCACTGTAGCTGTATATAACATAAATGATCAGATTATCACAGGTTCAAATCCCCTGAGGGGAATTACAGGGTAAAAAGTAAATTAAGTTTTTAACAATGTAAAAAAAATAGAGATTCGAATCACCCCCTATTCCCCTGTTAACAATTAAAGATATGTAAAAAATATGAATATTTGGCCTCAATGTGTCCAGAAAAGTCTACTCTACCTAAAATTAAAATTGACCCATTCAGTAAAAGTTGTAAAGTTTAAAAAAAAAAAAAAAAAAAAAAAAAAAAACAGAAATCCAGAATCGCCAGTTTTTGGTTGCCAGAACGCCACAAAAAATGCAATAAGTGCTGAAAATTTTTTTTTTTTTTTTTTCACCATTTAAAAAAAAAAAAAAAAAAATAAAACCAAGCAAATGTGGTCATAATCATACTGACCTGGACAATTGTTTTTACAGGTCATTCTGGTGCAGAATTAACGCCCAAAACAAATTGTGAAATTGCATTTAATTTTTTTTTTTTCACTTTTTTTTTTTTTTTTACAATTTTTGAATGGTGTCTTTCATGAATGCAAATGGTACCACAAAAAATAAGCCTTCACATGACTGTCAGCGGGAAAATATAAGAGTTACAGCTCTTAGAAGACGGGGAGAAAAAAAGAGCAGAAAAAGTGAAAAAATTGGTCCATAAGGAGTTAATGAGCCTGAGACAGTTTTGTATTGTGTATACCGATATATGGATTTACTGTATATGGACGGACGGATGGTTGGACCACTTACCCTCTATGATGATGATGATTGGAGGGACCCTATACCACTTTTTGTTAATGTGTATATTTTATGTTGCATTATTCTGGTCGTGGTGCGGCAGCAGTTTCATGTAGGGTTTCTATTTAATGTAGGGAAAACTTTTTTTCATACCTGCAAAATGGAAAATATTTGGGCTGATAAGATTCATTGATTTGACTTAATACTTGGACCTGGGATTCATAAGTGGCCTAAAGTGCCCCAATTGTGCTCAGCAGTTGTTTTTTTTTATCGGTTTATTTATCCTTAAAATGCTGTAATTTGATTTTGCTACCATAGGGGGAAAAAAAACAAAGTGCAGAATACAATTTCACAAAAGGGGTTTCCATGGAAAGTGACAACCTTTTTATTTTTAATTCCAGGTATTTTTGAATAAAAATTATTTTTGCAATTGAGTTGTATTAAAACTTTCCCCTCCTTTTGCCTTCTATGGCCTCGGTGCTACACTTTTTATTGCTGACCGCAGAATGAGATCACTGATTATGTAATAACGTGCAGGTGCGGCCTATGTCACCACGGAACAGATGGACCAACAGTGAAAGGGAGGTGTACTTTCAGGGATGTAAACTGGTAATATAACAGTGTGAGTATTGGAAAAGTGAAACAGGTTATCAGAGAGGCAAACGGTATGAGCAGTCATAAACGGGTTCTCCTGGAAAGAACTTATCAGTCTGAAGGGGGACTTGCTTGCAGAGTCGTCTTCTCCAACATTGGCGCCGAACAACAACGGCACTTGTTGTCTATAGTCCCTGTGATCTCTGTGGTCTTAACAATCCTCCGCCAGGGTCTCAAGGGTTAATGCAAAAGGCAGAGGGGGTACTGGGCAAACTGTTTCCCCTCTGCTCTGAGTCTTTTGTTTAAGCACAACAGCCTCTCCCAGGTGAAACACTCTGTCCCTTGTTAGGTCTCTCAGCGGAGATCTGGGGCTCTGCACTAGCACCGCGGGTACCGGGGCTACGCGCTGGGGTCGCGGTCTCTGCACAGGCCCCACTCTCTGAACGGGGCACTGTCTGCACGGGGTTCAGGACGCACCTCTCCTGTCACGGCAGACTCCGGTTCCACATGCTCACACAATGCCGTCTCCCAGTGCAGTCCACCCGTGTCGGTCCTCTAAACGGGAGTTCTCTTTACTCTCCCGAGCGCAGCTGCATCCTGCCCTGACCGCTGCCCAAGCTGCTCTGAGGTCTGCTTGCCCACATTTCCCGCTCTCTGCTTCCTTCCTGTGCAGCACCACTTCCTCCTCCTCACTGCTACTGACAGGCCCATGATGCAGTCGGTCCACGTCCAAGAGTCTTCCCCCTGGCAACCCTACTGTGCAGCTAAATGGTTCCAGGCATGGGGCAGAGGAGGTAAACCCTTTCTTGTCCTTGTGCTTCACACCCCTTAACATTTACACTCTTCTATTTATTTTCTTGACGTTGTCGGGTTCAGTTATGAAATGAGCCATTTCTTAATGATTTTGACCTAGTAAATTCAAATCTGGCAATGACTCTTTCTAGTTTTCTCTTTTTTTAAGATCACAAAGTTTTCCTTTTACTGCTATATATAATTAATGCATAAAGTTTAAGTACTTTGAAACATTATTTTTGCAAGTATAAAGATGCAGAATATTTTTTAGGCCAATTTTCTGATATTTAGAGGAAACTTTGCAACAATTCAACTATTGCAAATGATGAACAGTTACAGAAATTGGTCTACAACATTTGCTCCTCATTCAGTCACAACTTTTTTTTTTTTTTGCTTGTCTCTTGTACTTCTGCATCGGATCATATAATACAATCATCTAACTGTAATCTGCAAGCATTGATGGATTTCATTTTACTTGTTATTTTTTCCCCGTAGCTGCAATGTCTTGGTGAAATTCCTCACCGTTCTCGTCTCACTGCTCAACGCTTTGGTGGAAAAAAAAAGTCAAGGTGTTAATCTAAGAAATTACTCTATAGCAAAATGTTACAGCCAAGATCCTTACGTTTTGAGGAGATTTTCCCCCAACTTTTGATAGTTATCTGCAGGTAGGAAAATGGCCTTCAGAATCTTAAAGGGACTTTGTTTGAACAGTCATTCTGCACTGACAAAATTCAGGAGCTCGGCGCTTCATAGTGCGGCCAATCCTATAACTACACCTTCCTACCTGCTTGTTGCTCCTCTATCTCTCCCCTTGTATGAAGACAGAACTGTCAATCAAATAAGGGAGTGGTGGCAATAGAAGGAAATAAGCCGGTGGGAAGGGGGTTATAAATGATTGGCCGCCGTGAAGCTCTGAGCGTCGGTGCTTGCTGACAGTTCCATTAGTGAATCCGGTTGAACCCAACTGATTAATATTCAGATCCATCACATTTACCTGATTTATCAGGCTATGAACATTAAAACAAACAAAAAAAAAAAGCATCTTGTGAAAGTGTAAAAGAGAAAAAAATTTAATATTTATAAAACAAAAAGTCCTCCATCACGTACTGATGAATTTACTACTTTTATTCATATTATTGTAGTCTAATAGTTTAATGGGCTTCTGATAAATTATTTAAATTTTTTAGGGACTTTCTAGAAGAATTATTACATTCTAAAAAAATAAATTTAGAAATTTAAAGTTAATAATTTGCTTGAGAAGCGGAGTAGTTTTGTTAAGAGGAGATGTTGTGATGAGATTAAATTGCTAATGATGATGATGACACACATGGATGGGATTTCTTACATTCCCTGTACAGGAGCCTCGATGGTAAAGTTTACCGGACGTTATTCTGGAGTCTCCTAATCTGTGTCCTCAGGAGGATGAAGGAGCCGGAGGAGGAAAGGAAATGTCCCCACTGGAGTCACCTTTGAATGTAAGAAACTAAACTCCGGCTTGTCCCCGCGCTAGGAGGAATGAATATTCACTTTATTAGGTAGAAATACATTTGTTCTAATGACGGCTGAGATTTTTTAAACTTTTTATTTAATTGTCGATCATCAATCATTAGGCAATGTAAATGATGAAGTGTAATGATCCGGTATATCCAAGGGGAAGAAACGTTACCGATCCTTAAAAATGAAACACACTAATGTCATAATGTTTAAAAAGAATTTTATTCCTCTAAATTGAAGCCATCATATAGATTTGAGAAATATTGATGCTAAGTTCAGATTAATACATTTTATTAAATTAATATTTTAATAATTTACCAAATATATGAATGTCTTTCTCTTCACGATGAACAGCTGGAATCCAGCGTGGCGTTACCGTACTGTTGGGTATCATGGACCATTATAGACGGATATTACACCCCCTCCCCCTTCGTTTTGTATTGTTATGGTGTTATTGGAAGAGATATCACAACGAAACCTTTAATGTCACATTAATTAGGAGTCATAGACCTGCTCTCCATTGCTGGTGCATTCATGATGGGGTATAATCCCCACCGCTCCTAGTAATTATCTTTTCTCCCTTTCTCGGCTTCTTATTCCCCCTCTCTGTAGTTGCTGTTGCTTTGTCCCCTCTTAATTGGGATGTTAATGAGTTGGAGATTTTTCTTAGCAGGTTCCCAGACTCTCCGAGCCTGAGGCTAGACATCCACAAAGGGATCACAAGTTGGGGGCAGCCTGATCACATCAGAGATGGTTCTCCTGGATTTCGGGACCTCTCTTGGCTTTTCCTAATAATACAAATATGAGTGATCAGTGAAAACAAGTGAGACAAGTAAGATGGCATCTTGTACGACAGTAATCCTACCGGCCATACAAGAGCGCCAGACAATGTGGATCTGCGGGGGGCTTTAAGGTTAAATAACCTCTTTATAAATCCCCTTCCTTTACAGCAATAGTAATTTAGTGAAATTTCATGGGGCTTTAAGACCCTCACATCTGGACTAATAAATAATTATAAAACTCTCACATTTGGTATTTCCACCTCAATGTTCTTTTTATCCTTAGGATGCATTATATGAAGTTATAATTATAAACCATAGAGAACCTGTGTCAGATCATCTGAAAACAAGACCCAAGAAGAATGAGATCTCCAGGAAATCTGTAGATGGAGAAGATCAAATCTGTCACATGCCGGAGAAATAGATTTACATATAAATTATTCAATGCAAACGAAATGTGTCCTGATTGCAGATAAAAGATGTACTACCATGGAAAGTTTGTACCCAATCCTCCGCTCGTCCCCGACCCCAGATCTCATACAGTAGCTCAAAATAGCAGTCCAGTATGACTAACCATATTAATCCCTGTTTTTGGTATAAATTATATTACCACACGTCACACAATTTACCAGTTGGTCTAAAAAAAACCACCAGACTCCGCATTCATGATGTTAGGAACGGTGGAACGCACTAAATAAAAATAAAGTGTGTTCGCCGCTCGGGGTCCACCGTGCAGTAGGTGTAACAACCGCTGCTGAGTGATGACAGGGGATCAATATGGCGGTATGATGCACACGGGTTCAACTTCACCCGGAGTGCGCAGAGCGGCCTCTGTTCACACACAGAGGTGACGCAACAAAAAACACATAAAACGTTGAACCTGTTAGTCACAGGCTTCAGGTAGATGCGCACACGGTATCTGGTCACAGGAGCAGGACCTAAGACAGAGGAGCTGCGTCCCTCTAGACCTACCGTGTGTGCCACGTCGCTGCTGCGAACGCCTAGAAGGGCTACAACTGCAGCG
Source organism: Dendrobates tinctorius (assembly GCF_039654945.1). NCBI lineage: Eukaryota > Metazoa > Chordata > Amphibia > Anura > Dendrobatidae > Dendrobates > Dendrobates tinctorius. Next base: position 67,009 of record NW_027361883.1, read on the forward strand.
TGGCGTAGGACACTGCCGCTCGACGACAAAGCCAGATAGAAAGCGCGATGTCGGACGCTAGCGTAGTGGTGCGCACAGTGGCTTAAGGCTTGCCACTGACTGGCGCTGACTGCTAAACTAACTCCCTATCACCATGCGTAATATCAGAGGGAAGGGGTTTCAAATGAGTCAGTTACCAGAGTCATACATCCGTCACCATTCACACATAGCAAGTATAGTCTATACTAGCGCATGGCGGAACAGCCATGTGCGCCTTTTATAGCAGCCGGGACCTTCCAGATCTCCGAGATGGACCAATAAGAACTGAAGCGGGACCTGAGCACATGACTCCCGATCTCCAATGGGAGATCGTCCTATGAGCATGCCCAGTAAGAATACAGAGGGACTTAGCCTCAGGAGAGATTTGCTGCAAGGCAATCTCCTCTGCAGTGGAAAAATAGGAGGAGAGTGCAGAATGTGAGGATCTGGATCCCTGCAGAGTAAACGCAGAAATCCGACTCCTAACACATGATCTGCAGGTTTCTGAGTCTGTGTATTAGAATAATTAATTGAAAGATCACGGTGTGATCACAATAATCAGTGTGGAGCTCAATTGGTAAGATCAATCATTCTGTGAAGAGACAGGTGTGATTCAGGTGGCCCTTATTTAAGAGTGAAGCCAGGACATGTTGTACATGTATTTCTCCTTGAAAGTCTAAGAAATATGGGTTGTATGAGACATTGTTCAGACGAACAGCGTAATTTGATTAAAAAGTTTGATTGAAGAGGGAAAAACTTATAAAGAAGCGCAGACAGTGATCCAATGCTTTATAATGGGAAGCTAAACCCGTTTTCTTCCATGTCTCTCGGAAGACTACCATTCGAATGGATGGAAGAATAGCCAGCATGGCAAAGGCTCAGCCAATGATCAGCTCCAGGATGATCACAGACAGTCTCAAGTTACCTGTGAAGACTGTGACAGAAAACACCTGAGTGAAGGAAATCTCTTTAGTGTTACTTTGCCAGGACTTCTTGCTAAAAAAAAAAAGAAAAAATGTACTGAAGCGGATACAATTTGCCAAAGAACACATCAAATGGCATAAAGAGAAAAGGAGAAACATTTTGTGGACTGATGAAAGTAAAATTGTTCTTTTTGGGTCCAAGTGACAAAGACAGTTCGTCAGATGACCCCCAATCTCTGCATTCAAACCACAGTACTCTCTGAAGACCCATATCATGATGCTGGCACCACCGTTCTTCACTGTCTTCAGAGTGTACTGTGTATAACCATATTGTACACTCTGTATAACCATAGTGTAGTCATCTGCCCCGCTATGTTCTGCGCTGCTGTGAGCTGTGCGGCTGTGTTTTGCAGTGTTGTCATCTGTGGCCCTCAGGCCCTGGATGGCTGGGCCCGTGTCTTTAACGTTACAGAGCTGACTGCCCTGTTAGGGCGCTCCCACCCAACTGATTCAAATCTCAGATGTTCCTCAGCTTAACGACCATTAGCTCCTCTTACTTTAACTATTTACAGGCTGCGTATGCGCGCCACCCCCATCTAGTGGCCTAACTGAGGTACTATGCTTTCCCTACAACTATAACAGTAGTTATACATAGCATTAACATAATTATACATTACACCTTTTATCCCTTAAGTTAATACACAGAATAGTGTAGCAGTACCTATGTGACACACAAAATGATAATACACATGAACATATAGCAGTACCAGTAAAATATGAGAGAGATAAAAAGTAGACCAAAAACATTTTCCATTCCCTTAGATTCTCCCTTCCTTTAACAATGGTTGTCCCTGACCATTCCATACCCACTTTATTCTTTACAGTCAATACTCGCATAGGAAGACATTTTAAAAATAATTCAACTTAGCTCAACATGAACAATGTTCTTATTAAACTCTTTCACTTTTCTTATCAGAGGTGCCTGGCTCACAGTACTCCAGGTCACCTACAGTCCAATAATACTATCTGTGGTAAGAAAAGTCTATTTCCTCGACAACGTTCATTGAACTCCGGTCCTGTTTATCCATGGGACGTAAACATATATACTGTACAAGTGTTCCATGTATAAGATCCACAGTATTTGGGGTTGTGCTCAGCCTTCCTTTGAGGATGGCATTGACCTTTATTTCATGTGTGCTGCCTGTCCTGAAAAGTCTGTTGCTGCAGCTGCAAGTAATCTGGACTACAGTCCTAGGGCATGGTTCTGCTTTCCAGTAGAAAGGGCACAATTACAAAAAACAAACATCAACTTTGAGGCCATCCGGCCATACCGCACCCAGCTATGGGGCGCATTGGGGCTTCTCCACCCATAGGGATGCGGAACAGTCCCTATTCAGAAGTAGCAATTCATTGGCACTCGTCCTATGCCGGTTCATTATGTCTTGGGTGCAGAGCCCGATTCAATGACTCTGCAGCCGCAGATGTCATAGCTTCCTCGGGGAATCAAGATGTAGGGCCTAGCTGGGCAGTATCCTGGGTACTAGGATCAAAATGAGCCCGCTCCGGGCCTGCATATAGCTCCAAGTCCTCACTTTGCAGTTCCACAGCCACAGTGTAGTAGCCACGAGGGCCATCTTCCTTGAAGATGGTAACCCAGTCTCCTTAACGCCGGGGCCAGCCAAATTTGACTGAGGCCATATTGACATAGACCTTGGCATTGGTCCCCATTTTCACAGATAAAACCATAGCCGCGGCCCTCGTCGGTGTAAACTAGCTGCCCACTACTGTGGCGGTCTGCCATAGCGTCCTCCCTTCTGTGGTGCAACTCTACCCAGACCTCATGCTCCTGCCTCATGCTCATGTTGCTTTTTGCGCCTGATGACACTCTCGATCCAGGCGGCCTGACTAGGCAAAGAAAAGGGCCCTCTCCAGGCTGGTGGAAATGGGAGGCACCCAGAGACATAGAATCATAGAGTTGCAAGGGACCTCCTGGGCCATCTGGTCCAACCCCCTGCTCAAAGCAGGATTCGCTAAATCATCCCAGACAGATGTCTGTCCAGCCTCTGTTTGAAGACTTCTATTGAAGGAGAACTCGCCACCTCTCGTGGAAGTCTGTTCCACTCATTGATCACTCTGTCAAAAAGTTTTTTCTAATATCTAATGTGTCTCCTCCCATTCAGTTTCATCCCATTGCTTCTAGTCTTTCCTTGTGCAAATGAGCATAAAGTTGATCCTTCTACAATGTGACAGCCCTTGAGATATTTGTACACAGCTATTAAGTCTCCTCTCAGTCTTCTCTTTTGCAAGCTAAACATTCCCAAATCCTGCAACCTTTCCTCATAAGACAGGATTTGCAGACCGGTCACCATTCTGGTCGCTCTTTTCTGAACTTGCTCCAGTTTGTTGATGTCTTTTTTTTTAAAATGTGGCGCCCAAAACTGGACACAGTATTCCAGATGAGGTCTGACCAAAGAGGAGTAGAGGGCAATAATAACTTCACGTGATCTAGACTGTATGCTTCTGTTAATACATCCTAGAATTGCATTTGCCTTTTTTGCTGCTGCATCACACTGTTGACTTATATTCAGTCTGTGATCTATTAGTATACCCAAGTATTTTTCACATGTGCTGTTGCTTAGCCCTATTCCTCCCATTATGTATATGCTTTTTTCATTTTTATTGCCCAGATGTAGTACTTTGGTTTTTAACAGGGAAAAATGCATTCTGTTAGTTGCTGCCCACTGCTCCAGTTTATTTATATCTTTTTGAATCCTCTCTCGCTCTTCTCTAGTAGTAGCTATCCCTCCTAGCTTTGTGTCATCAGCAATTTTAATCAGTTTACCCTCAATTCCTTCATCTAAATCATTGATAAAGATGTTGAACAATACAGAGCCCTGTGGTACCCCACTTGAGATATTCTTCCAACTGGATGTGCAGTCATTTACGACCACTCTTTGGGTCCGATCACTAAGCCAGTTATGAATCCACCTAACAGTTGCCTTGTCCATTCCATACTTAGTCATTTTTTCAATAAGGATTGTGTGAGATACTTTGTCAAACGCTTTGCTAAAGTCAAGATATACTATATCTACAGCATTTCCCTGATCCACCCAATCAGTGATTCTGTCATAGAAGGAAATTAAGTTAGTCTGACATGACTTATTAGTTACAAACCCATGCTGACTCTGTTTAATCACTTCATTCTTATCTAGGTACGTACATACATGTTGTTTAATAATTTGTTCAAAGATCTTTCCTGGTATAGAAGTCAGACTCACTGGCCTATAGTTGCCTGGGTCCACCTTCTTCCCTTTTTTGAAGATAGGAACAACATTTGCCCTTCTCCAGTCTTCTGGGACTTCTCCTGTTCTCCAAGAATTTTCAAAGATTATGGAGAGGGGTTCAAAAATTTATTCTGATATCTCCTTCAGCACTCTGGGGTGTAATTCATCTGTACCTTTTAGACTTGAATTCATTTAGGTTAGCTAAGTGTTTCCTCACTATCTTTCTGTTTATAGATATCCTGGATTCTTCTATTCCCTTAATAGGACAGTGAAGAACAGTTTGTTACATTTCCTTTCTGAGAGAAAACAGATGCAAAATAGGAATTTAAAAGTTCGGCCTTCTCAACATCCTGTCTTACCATTTCATCATTTTCATCCTGTAAAAATCCTATAGTATCATTGACTTTTCTTTTACTTTTGACATCCCCCAAAATCCTTTATTATTGCTTTTGACGTCTCTTGCAAGCCTCAATTCATTGTCAGCTTTAGATAATCTGATTTGGGTTCTGCAGACAGCATTATATTCTTCTTTACATATGCCTCCCTCTTTCCATTTTATAAACCTTTCTTTCTTCCTTTTTAGCATGTGCTTAATGTGTTCATCCATCCTGGTTTCCTTAAATGCTTCCTATTCTTCCCTCTTTTCACAATTGTTAACAATTGTGCTTTGAGAATTTCATTTTTCAAGATTTCCCATCCTTCCTGGACATTTTTGTCCTTAAGGATATCCAGCCATTGGATCCCTCCAATTCTCTTTCTGAATCCCTTAAAATCTGCCTTTCTGAAATCTCAGGCTAGTTTCACACTTGCTTTTTTTTGCAGCGCGTTTTTCCCGCAAAAAAACGCATTGAAAAAACGCATACAAAAGCATACAACTGCTGCGATTTTTTTCAAGCATTTTTATGAGCATGCATGAAAAAAACGCAGCGTTTTTAAGCGTTTGTATGCGTTTTTAGTGCGTTTTTACCGCGTTTGCGTTTTTTTCCAACATTTTTAGGTGGCCCCTCACACTACCCAAACCATGACTTTACTAACCCTAACCCTGACCCTAACCCTAACCCTAACCCTGACCCTAACCCTTAACCAAATCATACTTAACCCTAACCCTTAACCAAATCATACTTAACCCTAACCCAAACCCTAAACCCTAACTGACCCTGACCCTAACCCTAACCCTGACCCTAACCCTTAACAAAACCATACTTAACCCTAACCCTGACCCTGACCCTAACCCTTAACCAAACCATACTTAACCCTAACCCTGACCCTAACCCTGACCCTAACCCTTAACAAAACCATACTTAACCCTAATCCTGACCCTAACCCTTAACAAAACCATACTTAACCCTAACCCTAACCCTAATCCTGACCCTAACCCTAACCCTAACCCTGACCCTGACCCTAACCCTTAACCAAACCATACTTAACCCTAATCCTGACCCTAACCCTGACCCTAATCCTTAACAAAACCATACTTAACCCTAACCCTGACCCTAACCATAACCCTAACCCTAACCCTGACCCTAACCCTAACCCTAACCCTGACCCTAACCCTTAACAAAACCATACTTAACCCTAATCCTGACCCTGACCCTAACCCTTAACCAAACCATACTTAACCCTAACCCTGACCCAAAACCCAACCCTAACCCTGACCCTGACCCTAACCCTAACCCTAAACCCCCTTAACTAACCCTAACTCTAACCCAAACCCCTAAATTCCATGGTTAAAAAAAAAAAACGCATATGCAAAAAAAACGCTTACATGAGCATGCCAGTGCGCACATATGCGCATCCATAGGCTATAATGGCCATTTTTAGCGCAAAACGTGCGCATATGTGCGCATGCGCTTTTTTGCAGGGCCAAAAAATGCAACATGATGCGTCTGGAAAATCCAATCGCACACCCCAAAAAAACGCAGCGCATGAAAATCGCATACATGCGCTTACAAGCGCGCAGGTATGCGCACCCATGTTAAATATAGGGGAAAAAACGCATGCGCAGGTTAGCGTTTTTTTCCAGCGCTAAAAAACGCAAATGTGAAACCAGCCTAACCTTGACGTCTGAGTCTTCACAGGTCTTCCTCCTCTAGTTATCCAAAATTTTAAAAAAGCATTCACAGTGGCAGAGGGAGACTGAGCCTCAGAGACATGGAGTTGGGGCAAGGACTATTCTTCCAAGAAAAAGGGCCGAACAACAGCTTCTGCAACTGAGGCCCGTGGCAGCGACCATTAATCCAAGGTCAGGGGCTGGGGTGCACTCACCACTCCACTCACATTAGCTGCACCCGACCCGTTTCTGGGCTGGGTCAACTCCATCCACTCCACCCATTTTGCAGCATTCGAAAGTGGAGGGTGTGGTCCTCGTTCCTTTAGCCACACCCACCATGGGCAGGTTGGCGACGACTGGCAGGCAGGCTTTTGCGCTCTTTCTAAGACATGCCCACGAAGGGCGGAGTCAGTTTTCTCTCATGACGCCACGCACTGTCATCTTTGTCACTGAGGCATTTTCAGTCCCACATAAAGGTTTAGGCATTTCCAATATAGTGGTCACTTTCTGAATTTCAGTCTCTACTCTCTTTGCAGCATCTCCACAAGACAGTATAGCAATCCACATCAAATTCTCCAGAGTCTTCATAGCATCTGAGGCACTTGTCACTTCTCTCACATCTCCAGTCTCATCTTTTCTTGTCACATCAGTGTCATCTTTTCCTGTCACATCGACTTCATATTCTACAGAACTCCCACGCTGCACGACTTCGGCACCCGGCCGACTACGCCAAGTGTAAGGATCGACCAGGACCATAGTCATGGCCGAGGACTCCAGGGTAATGGTGTCCTGGCCTGCCCTCACATAGACATGACCGCTTCCTGTTAGCATACCTGCAGCTCCATTCTTCTCAGGGCTTTCTGTAATGTGCTGCACGTTCTCCTCAGACAATGTGGAACAAAGGATCACAGTCCCGTTCAGCTTTAACAATAACAGCTTTACTCATTTTTGTACACAGCACATCCATTTTCTTTGCAGCGGTTACCTCAGATTCCACAGTGCACAATTCTATCACTTTCCCTATGCTCTCACTATCTTTCTTCAGCATATCTCCGGGACGTCCCGTTCAGCATCACAGCATCCTCTGTCCATCTTCACCATTTTTGGGCGTTTCCCTGTCTGTTTCGCCCCAGACAAAAATGCATCTGCCCACGTAGCAAGCTGCCTCATAATTGGCGATCTGTGCTGCCGTACTGCTGCCAACTGTCTCGCTACCATCTGTAGTGTAGTCATCTGCACTGCTATGTTCTGCGCTACTGTGAACCGTGCAGCTGTGATCTGCGCTGCTGTGTTTTGCAGTGTTGTCATCTGTGGCCCTCAGGGCCTGGACGGCTGGGCGCTCCGGCCCAACTGATTCAAATCTCAGCTGTTCCTCAGCTTAATGGCCATTAGCTCCTCCTACTTTAACTATTTACAGGCTGAGTATGCACTCCACCCCCATCTAGTGGCCTAACTGGGGTACTACGATTTCCCTACAACTATAACTGTAGTTATACAAAGCATTAACATAAATATACATTATACCTTTTATCCCTTAAGGTAATACACAGAATAGTGTAGTAATACCTGTGTGACACACACATATTGGTAATACACATGAACGTGTACCAGTAAAATACGAGAAAGAGATAAAAGATAGAAGAATAACATTTTCCATTCCCTTACAAATACATATGTGAAATACAATGCATGAAATAGGCCATCTCAGGCAGTTGCTGAAATGCCGTCATGAAAATACCGACTGTTATAATAGTCATTGAACAAAACTGTTGCCCTATAGCTGCATAAAATATATCCGTGTGTGCATAGGAAGACTGATCCAAATTGCCACCTACCCAGACAAGGATCTGAACTTTAAACTCTGTCTACATATATTAACCAGCTGCATTAAATTGCACATGCAAAAAAGAATGCAATACTTATGCAATGCAGTGAAAGGGAAATTAATCAATGACAGAGCCTTTATTTCTGTGTGGATCACCGTACTGCCAAGTGCCGTCAGTGTATCACTAATACTTGCGCTTATAAGAGGGGTCCAATACCCCATTGCGTGTACATATTGCCTGAATCTGCGCCTCTCAAAAAATGCAATGCCAAGTGAGCTGAACCTTCTGACCCTGACGCGCGTATCGCGAGTGCTTCTTCCTTAGCTTAATTGGTGGAATAGTAAAAATGATCATTGGTCTTGGACTGTAGCGACCATTTTTATATTTATACAAAAGCAGTAAAACCTGGGGGGGGGGGAAATTTCAATTTATCGAAATATTCATAGTGATGATCAGAGTAAAGTTAACGTGTCCTATTAATCATCCAGTAAATACAGTAAAAAAAATTTTGAAAGTGTAGAATTGCCAATTTTTGATTTATCCCTCCTCCCCAAACTTAAAAAGGTGAAACATTGGGGTGCATACAACTTTTTTTTTATCAGTACATGGTAACTGATAAACAAGTCATTCCATTGCTCTGCTGATGGAAAAAGTTATGGCCCTCAGATTATGGTGACCCAAAACAAACGTTATTTTCTTACAAAAAGAAAAAATGGAAAAGGAAAAAAAATATATTTTTTTTCTTCCTGTACTTAAATGTATTGAAAAGCAAAAAAAAGACCATGCTAATATTTATAATGCAAAATAAAAGTCCCAGGAAGTGCAAAAAAGACCCAACCACTTGTGGTGATATCAGAGAGAGGTGAAATTATGGCTGCAAGTTCTAACCTGACTGTGACTTTAAAGACCCAAACTGACATCTTCACAGATCTCTATGAAGCTGGCAATTTTGGTCACTAAACCTGGGGTCAAACCAAAATTTACATCTGTGATTAAAAGCACACAAGTGTACGCAGGATATGTTTGGCTGAAACTGGTCTAAAAGAATATTTTGAAACAACTGCTGGCTTCTGTCTATTCTATACCGTATCTGTGGGTGAGGAAGACAAAGTCAACTAGGTGACAGGTCCATCTACTTAGACCCAATTTGGATGGCGCTTCCCAAAACACTTTCTTTTTAATTTTGCACAATTTCGTAGATATATTATTACTGGTGTAACTGTGAGTGATGCATCAGTCTCTTCTTCTCTTCGAATAAAAATCTTGGCGCTTGGTGGATCTTGTTCTTGGTGCTATTTTGAAGTCCCCCCCCCCCAAAATTTTACCAAAATGCTTGAATGGGAAAAAGTGATGGTGGAGCGTCATAAACTGGGCCAAAGTTGATATTTTTTGTAATTATGAAATTCTGCCTCTAGTAACCAGGTCCAAAATGTGAAGGGAGATGGAGAATTTAGAGTGGCCATAGAATTGTCCTTCTGAGCCGCTGAGCAGACAAGTCAACTTCAATGGAGCAGAGATGTCTGCCTATCTGGCTCTAATTTTCTAATTTTAAGAATATATGTGATGTATACCGAATATAGCTACTTTTAATTTGAGGAAATCCTTGTAATAGTCTTACGTCTGCTCCTTAACCCCTTAGGATGACAACCGTGTAAGAAAAGCTTCAATTCAAGAAGAAAAGATGTGAAATGTCACAATGCTTCCCAAAGACTCAAAATCTTCTAGATTGCTTTATGATGAGATTTGCACTTAAAAGAAGCTGGAATCACCATTAAATGCTAAAATCCCAACATATCTATCTGACAGATGTCCTCTTACCAAGAAAAGCTCCTCCATCCATTTAACAAGATTACATAACATGACATTGGCTAAGACTACAGACCCTTTAACCTCCTCAGGTAGCCAACAAAAATCCCATAAACTAAATCCGATCTGCTCCTTAGGACACCGGTCGTGGGCTTGAGACCGGAATGATCTGAAGGGAAATGCTGTGAAATAATCTTGTATGGGAAGATGTCAGCGTCGCTCATCTCTTCTTTGATGTTGTGATTCTAGGTAATGGCAGAAGTATCAGACAAAATGAGTCTTCTATTGGATTTATTTACTCATATTCGGTCAATACATGGACTTAATTGCCGGGCACAGCAGGAGCCGGAAAACTATGGGGAACACTGGGTGCAGGTAATAATGACGATACAATCACCTGTCAAGCAAGCATTATAGGACCCATATTATAGGATATATACAGTACAAGGCCAATATTATCAATTTATCTAAATGGGCTTTAAAGGGAACCTGTCAAACGTTTACAGCCCTAAACAATGTATAAGATGAGCAAGTTGATCCCTTTATGACTCCAAAGTGATGATCCAGCAGTGAGAAATCACATTTTGAAGTTCTGTAGTTCTTCACCCCAGGAGTCGAGTTGCCACAGTGGAATTGCCTCCCTCACAGGGAGTAATGTCATGCCTGGGAGCAAGGAGGGGTCCCCTTACAAGGTGTCGGTAGCAGAGAAGTCAAGCAAAACCTGGGGAGTGGAGCTGTGATTAAACTCGCCCCAGAGCTGAGCGCTAGGAACCGGATACCGGAGTCCGTGGTTGTTCCCGGCAGCCAAATCTGGAGAGCAGGGGACTGCAGGTCTCCTGGCCCATTCTAATACCTGGCGGCACAGCAGCATACTGGAGCCTGGAGTCGACACAAAGGAGCAGCACCTGTGATGGGCTTGAGCTGCCTGCCATGCGGGCAACAATTTGTTTTTAAACAGAGAGACAGCAGCAGGAGGGTGAGCTGTTAGGCAGTGAGGAAAAAGGGAGGACAACGCCGAAGGAAGGCCTCCATACCTACCTGGCCAGGTGTATCCAAAATTGCTTCCAGGCTACCCGGCTTTCCATTACGATCTGTTACCAGTGCCCCGGTCTGTACTATCAACCATCAAGTAAAGGAAAAGAAAACTACAGCCCTTGTGTCCTCCAGTGATCTCTTGCGCCCTGAGTCCTGCACCACAAGGTACACAAAGCCTGACATAAATGGAACCGGTAGCTCTGGGGTCCCGCTACACCTGTGCGGAGCACAACCATCCCTGCTGTGTCACCAGCAGCCCCAGCGGTCTCCTTTCGCGTCTTCCATTCATTGCTGAACACCACAGGTGCGTCACGTTAAATCCCATATACATATTCCCTATTTTACGGCACTGCCATGGCCATTGAGTGGGACCACGGCCCGTGACTTCCCCAAAGAACTTCCCAGCCTGGTTCCGAGTACCCCACGGCCCTGGTGGGCGTGTCATGTGTATATGCATCTGGTGTGCGAAGGAAGATGCACTTACAGCTCCTCAGCCTCACGCTGTATGCATTGTCTAGCACCACTCTCCCTTAGGTGATTGACAGTTCATTGATTTGGATACTCAACAGTAAAAACAGCGTGAGGCTGAGGAGCTGTAAAATGCTTTGTCGTACCACAATGCACCTCCAGACACATAAATACAGAATTTCAAAATGCCAATTCTCTCTGCTGGAGCATAACTTTTGGGTTCAACTTGCTAATTTTTTTTAAAGGGAAATACAGGCATACAAATATTTTGGGGATATAGAAGGTTCTGACAAGTTCCCATTGAGTCGTAGTGTTCAGCCCCATAGTTCCTCTGCAGCATTATTTTTGCAGCACCCTAATGTCACTGCATTGTTCTTATATTGTATTTTACATATACAGTGGGGAAAAAAAGTATTTAGTCAGTCAGCAATAGTGCAAGTTCCACCACTTAAAAAGATGAGAGGCGTCTGTAATTTACATCATAGGTAGACCTCAACTATGGGAGACAAACTGAGAAAAAAAAATCCAGAAAATCACATTGTCTGTTGTTTTTTTTTCATTTTATTTGCATATTATGGTGGAAAATAAGTATTTGGTCAGAAACAAAATTTCATCTCAATACTTTGTGATATATCCTTTGTTGGCAATGACAGAGGTCAGACGTTTTCTGTAAGTCTTCACAAGGTTGCCACACACTGTTGTTGGTATGTTGGCCCATTCCTCCATGCAGATCTCCTCTAGAGCAGTGATGTTTTTGGCTTTTCGCTTGGCAACACGGACTTTCAACTCCCTCCAAAGGTTTTCTATAGGGTTGAGATCTGGAGACTGGCTAGGCCACTCCAGGACCTTGAAATGCTTCTTACGAAGCCACTCCTTCGTTGCCCTGGCGGTGTGCTTTGGATCATTGTCATGTTGAAAGACCCAGCCACGTTTCATCTTCAATGCCCTTGCTGATGGAAGGAGGTTTGCACTCAAAATCTCACGATACATGGCCCCATTCATTCTTTCATGTACCCGGATCAGTCGTCCTGGCCCCTTTGCAGAGAAACAGCCCCAAAGCATGATGTTTCCACCACCATGCTTTACAGTAGGTATGGTGTTTGATGGATGCAACTCAGTATTCTTTTTCCTCCAAACACGACAAGTTGTGTTTCTACCAAACAGTTCCAGTTTGGTTTCATCAGACCATAGGACATTCTCCCAAAACTCCTCTGAATCATCCAAATGCTCTCTAGCAAACTTCAGACGGGCCCGGACATGTACAGGCTTAAGCAGTGGGACACGTCTGGCACTGCAGGATCTGAGTCCATGGTGGCGTAGTGTGTTACTTATGGTAGGCCTTGTTACATTGGTCCCAGCACTCTGCAGTTCATTCACTAGGTCCCCCCGCGTGGTTCTGGGATTTTTGCTCACCGTTCTTGTGATCATTCTGACCCCACGGGGTGGGATTTTGCGTGGAGCACCAGATCGAGGGAGATTATCAGTGGTCTTGTATGTCTTCCATTTTCTAATTATTGCTCCCACAGTTGATTTCTTCACTCCAAGCTGGTTGGCTATTGCAGATTCAGTCTTCCCAGCCTGGTGCAGGGCTACAATTTTGTTTCTGGTGTCCTTTGACAGCTCTTTGGTCTTCACCATAGTGGAGTTTGGAGTCAGACTGTTTGAGGGTGTGCACAGGTGTCTTTTTATACTGATAACAAGTTTAAACAGGTGCCATTACTACAGGCAATGAGTGGAGGAAAGAGGAGACTCTTAAAGAAGAAGTTACAGGTCTGTGAGAGCCAGAAATCTTGATTGCTTGTTTCTGACCAAATACTTATTTTCCACCATAATATGCAAATAAAATGAAAAAAAACAGACAATGTGATTTTCTGGATTTTTTTTTTTCCTCAGTTTGTCTCCCATAGTTGAGGTCTACCTATGATGTAAATTACAGACGCCTCTCATCTTTTTAAGTGGTGGAACTTGCACTATTGCTGACTGACTAAATACTTTTTTTCCCCACTGTAGATGACATCTTTATATGTGTAAGGTGCCATAGACCGGTAGTCGTGGGCGAGCCCCTGTTCCATGATGCCCTAGCATTTTACAGGAAAATCATGTTCCAGTCCCAGTGTGCCGTCATGTGTATGGCGCGTTTCTCACTTGTGGGCCGGAGGCCTGCACGGTCTTCCATTACATAGTATTAATGAGACTTCCTGAAGTTGGAGAACTCAAGGCACACCCACACACAGATCCGGGGACACGTGGTTCGTTCCAATACATAAAAGTTAACTGGACAGTTCAAGTTCAACAGATTGTAACACGCAGTTTTAGACACAGCTCTCTCCATTTCTTGTTTCCATAGTACAGTACATTTCCAACATCTTTCCGTTGTATCTGGACTATCCCGACTTTAACAGGTCTTTTCAGCCACAGGGATTTCCTGTCCAGTTCCGTAGTATTGGCGAGATTTGTTAGTCTTCCCACACATGGTTCCATTTGCCTTTGTACGGAAGGGTTAAGGCATTCTCCTTGGCATCTGTACTGAGTCTTGGGCTACGGACATTGCAGGAATGTCGGCAGGGAATTTTGTAATGCCTCATACCACCCTGAACTACATGTGGTAGTGCTTGCTTTCAAGCCAATGCACCTTGAACTTGACCTTGTCACTGTCATTCACAAACTCTATGGCTATCTGATCTACTGTCAAGAAGTGCTCTGCTTTTACTGGAACCCACCTCCCAGTATGGGCTAGTCCCAAAAATTAGGACCAGATACAGGGGCCTAATACCTATATCATCCAATGCTGTACATTACTCACACTAGGCATTACCTTTACAGTACTTCTAGATCAGTAACATTACCGATGCACACTACATCCTATAACACTATGCACGGAGCATATTATACCTACCATGGCTATCAATTCATTATAACAGTGACCAATACTATGTCTATGGTTTCCCAGTAGTATCTGTGACCAAATCTGAATATGTGCCACTAAATGCCAGCCTGATTTTGTGGGCCACTTATGCACATTTTCACCTTCTATAAAACCTACTAATCTAAACCTTTTATGTGACAAAGTATCAAAAAACTTTGGAATAAATTATCATTTTTCATGATCTTTCCCGATCCAATCTAGGACGTACCTCCTCAATAGATGATGGTCAGAATAATTTGACAAGACTGGTCCCTCACAAGTATAGGGCATGTTCAGGCCAAAGGTTCTGGATAGCTGGGGGATGGATTGCCTAAAAATTAAATAAATCCTACTCATCTGCTGTGCTGTCATCCTCCTGAACCCAGTGTAGGCCGATCCACTGTGTGCAACTGTACTGGAAGCGATGACATAGTTGAACCCGCGGGAGGACCACTGCAGCCAATCACAGGTGAATTGAACTGCAAATCATTGATGTTTTTCTGATGAAACACTGTTGAAGTCACCAGACTAATATCGACTATTACAAGTCATAGCAGAACAGTCCTCTGGCTGGTTAAACTCGGACATCAATGCATCCAGTGCCGGCAAAGACCAAAGAACGGCCCTGGATACATGAGGATGACAACTAGGGAGTATGATCACTCCAAGCCTCCGGTAACTAACGCCTTTTGCCTAGATGACTCGTTTAATAATTCAATATAGTGCTGTCATTTTGTTCAGACCTTCAATAGACTTTGTAATAGGGCTAATTCCACAAGTTTGGCTGCTTGCCCTGTTGGCATGAGCTGACTCACATGAAGGAGAAAGACCCAAGATGAGTCAATGAGCTCTTGGCTGGTCAATGGCCGGCTCGGAGCTGCCAGGAGCACGGTAGGCTTCTCTAAGCTGAAGAGGCATGATGTTCAGGGAGAAAAGGATTACGGTGTGGAATGTCAAATGCTCTGGGAAAGTTTTCTAAACACTTTATGGAGTTTGTGCAACATTGCATGGTTGATATCCAGGAGAGGTACAAGGAGACAGAAGGGGATTATGAAACAAGCAGATTACTGAGATAAACGGTCGTCTGAACAGGTTCAAACGATTACACAGCTGTTCTATCGAGCTTCCATGGCCGGCGCACAGTAGGCTGTTTGATTTGACTAATTCTGTATTTATGAGTGTACTAAATTATACCATGGTGGGACTGGCTGCTTGTAAAAGGGTCTGAGATGGTGAGGCTGGTTATCCTACTGTAAGGGGTCAAATATAGGTGAGCATAAGCATCTCTGGAGGGGAGTTTTCTACTTAAAGAGGTTCTAACTTTTGGCCACTCTTTTATAAAGGTCTCTTGACAAGTAGATTGCAAAGTGTCCCACGGATCCAAAGTGATTGCTTGTTATCTGTGGTCCTATGGTATTTCATTTTTCAGCAGCACCACCACAGGCTGTAGGAAACATTACACAGCACTCATTTATATCACTGTTATGACGTGTGTAATGCAGGAATGAATGGATCCTCCAGAGTCCGAGATGCTCTACGCAACCGATCTTCACTCTGGCCAAGAGATGAGGACTCTCCTTTATTAACTTAGAATTTCATAGATTAGAGTGGGGGGCTTTTCTAGAAACCGACCGTTAATTTTGTCATGACTGATAGCTGCAACCTTGAAGTTCTTCACTTTCTACCATTCATGGTTAGTCGAGGGTCTGGTAGCGTAAAAGACTCCAGTGCTGTTGGACGTTCCACATAATGCTAACATATAGCAGTAGTAGTATTCTAAGGATTTATTTGTAAAGTCTTATTCTGCGTAGACTGGACTACGATAAGCCCATGTTCACAATTCATTTCTGTATAGGCCCCTTTACACGAAAGTTCATCCCAACTCTGTCCTGATATGTTCATTCTTTTGTTCTCCTAAAATATTCCATCTCTCTCTCTCTCTCTGATAGTATTTTGTTGTGAATTCTCTTACTTCTGAATCAGGGCTCCATCTGGTGGTTATTGTGGGTAGTGGAGCTGGCTGGATTGACAGAGGTCTGTCACCTGACGATGACGATTGGAAATCTGGCGTTACTGATTGGGAGTATTTAAGTGTGCAGGCTTCCCTAAATTATTGCTGGTGATTAGTTCTTCCTGTGCAACCTGAGGTCTGCTGTCTTCTGCCTGATCCTGCATTTTTAAGCTAAGTTGTTCATTTGCTAATCCTTTGCTCTTGATCTAGTTTTGCCTCTTACGGCTTTGCTGTGCGGGTTCAGCGTGCTCTCTGCTGGGGCTGTGCTGGACCCCGGTCCATATGTTACAGCTTGCGTCAGTTTGTTCAGTCCCCTGTTATATTAGTCTCTTTTGCTTTGCTGCCAGTTTGCACCAGAATGCTGATATAGTGGGGGAGAGGTCGTGAGACCTCAGTCTTTTTTGTACATCAGATGTGTTGGATTTTTTAGGGTTTTTGCGTGATTGCAGACAGTGTCTTTCCTTTCCTATCCTATCTAGACAGTTTGGACCCCATCATTTGCTCAGTCTATTTTCTGCCTGTGTTTGTCCCTCATCTGGTCTCACTGACAATATATTTGGGGGGTATCTATTTCTTTGGGGTTCTACTCCGGGGCAGTTTAGATTTCTCCTTTCTTGATTCAGGCTTAGTTAGCTCTCTGGTTGTGTCGAGGCGTCTAGGGCATCATAGGTACGCTCCACGGCTACTGTTAGTTGTGTTAGCGAATTGCAGACCCCTAATCCTAAGTTACCAACCTTTCTGATTTCCTGGTGGCCTAGTCTATTCCTGCCATCCTCCTCGGCGACCTCTTCATAACAGTAGTTTTAGAGCTCGGCCATGTCCTTTTCATTGTCCTAGCTGTAAGACCGCTGGCTGCAGCAGGAACCTCTCCTCTCTGACCTGGCTGTATTAGGACAAAAGATCACTGCATTCAGCAGAGTGTGGCAGCCTCTTTCCACTTTCGCCATTGCAAAGACACAATGATATTGCCAAATGATTGTGTATGTGACGCGCCCCAGAGGCCATGGGGTACTCCGCGCAGGGCCCATTAACTTCAATGGGAAATGTCAGTGGCAAGAACCCAGTCCATGGCCTCAGGCTGTAAGGTAAGAGGTTGAGTTGAATGGGGATTAAGTTTATGTAGTGATTTGTGACGCCACCTGAGGGATCTGATCTCCCTTTCTATCCTGCTCCCGCTCTAAGCTACGCTCCGCCCACCTCCCAGCACTCTGTGTTCCAAGCAGGGAGCCATAAAGGGTGCTCTGCTATACTACTAGTGTGTGTGGGGTGTGGGTGTTGGAATCTGGTCGGGTGCACTCACCTTACCTTGTTGTGGGGTACCACACCTCTGGTTGAGGTGTAGTACCTCTGTGGTGAATGGATCCTCAGGGGCACCACATATGAAGAAATCAGGAGATGGCTGATTGCGGATTCATCCAACAGCTATATATAACGCATGGGCGCCTTAAGTCTGACTCTTACAGGAACTGCAGCAAGGACTAAAACCAGGCTACCACTCGGGCCCCTGCGGATGAACCTGTGCACATTAGTTTTTGGCATCCTATGGTCTCCTTGACAAGTCGTGGACACCAGGGAAGCCCTCAGCCGCTAGCAATTTCAGTCTTACACTTTCAGATTTTGCATTGTATTTCACAAAGTAGTAGAAAGTGGCCAATATTCCCAGAAGCTAAAAGGTCCAGTGAAATATGTTAGTGATGGGGTGAATAATATTGTTAGTCCATTACAGATAAATGGCCTATAGATTTTATGCTTATATATGTGAGGAATATGATGCAAAAGAAAAGCATTCTTTGAGAACAGACCAGGAGATGCTGGAGAGCGGTCATATCCCTTTCTTCGTATATAAGCACAGGGGGATGTAGATAAATCAGTCAGTTTTTAAAACAGTATCTTGTTCCCGAGTTTCTGGACTACAAGAAAACATTTGAGCAGTCCATGCTCCAGCCTTGGCTGGTGGTTAGAGATGAGCGACTTATAGTCAAGTGGAATTTAATTCTATTCGAATTTTACCAAAAGCTTCATTCACCAAAATGCAGATATTGTTTGTAATTTATTTTTGCATGGATACAGCACAACGGCGGCCACTGAACCAAGAAGAACTATCATAGTGTTTAAAATGAAAAGAAATCCTTCTACTCCCCTCACTGCTCATCGCTCCGGCCTCTCCGCTTCTCACCATCATTGCCAGTTCTAATTGCCATCGCGATCGCCGACTACCTGGACCACTTTAGCTAGGCTGAGACTTCTTTTCAGATTTCTTTTCCGATGATGACCCCCTTGCTACATTAGTGATTATGCTACAATTCTCTAAGCGAGTCTACCAAATTTTGGCAACAATTGTGAACACTATGACCTCAAAACCCAGCCAGGAAATTCGTTACTTCATTGCTGGAGTTGAATATTTTAGACTGCACATCTGCCTGGCCAGGGCCAAACCTTTTGCAGCTTTGAAGAAGGGGAATACATGGATGATAATTCTCATCAATTCCTTTTTGGGCAGATAGATAAATTAATGCTCACCGTCCTCAGCCAAAGAATGTAGCTTGGTGACATTTCGTTCTACTGCAGACAGAATAGAAGGGAGAGGCTCCTGCTGCAGCTAATTGTCTTACAGCTGTGAGCTGGTAGGAAGATGCAGAGCAAGCGTTAACCAGGGGTTTAATTTAACAGGTATTCTCCTCGCAGGGAGAAAACGGGGATAACAGTATAAAGGAACACAGGGTAGGTAACTCAGGGAAGTGGGTGTGAAGAATAGGGTAGGAAGTTCAAGATTAGCAAATTTATCAGTCCAACGACATCAGAATGCGGTTTGTTCAGGATGTGGATGTTAGCGCAAAAGCAGTGGTGCATAAGGCTGTGTGCACACGCTGCGGATTTTGCTGCGGTTCCGCAGCGGTTTTGGCCGCTGCGGACCCGCAGCAGTTTGTGCTGCGGTGTACAGTACAATGATTCCCTATGGGAATCAAAAACCGCAGTGCAGACGGTGCGGAATTTTCCGCGCGGATTATCTGCGGTTTTCAATCCGCAGAAAGAATTGACATGTCAATTCTTTCTGCGGATTCTCCTGCGGTTTGCCATCTCCTCCATTGAGGAGATGAAAAACCGCAGGGCAAAACCGCAGAGCAATCCGCAGGTAGAACCGCAGGTCTTTTGACCTGCGGTTTCACCTGCGGATTGTACAAAATCCGCGCGGATGAATCCGCACCTTTTCCGCAGCGTGTGCACACAGCCTTAGGGGTCTGGTATGCTCCTGGAAAAGATGGCGTCCTGGATCCTGGTGGTGATTCCTCATGGTACGGTGTAGTCCTGGAAAAGATGAGGTCTTGGCTCCTGGCGTCGACGGTGATTCTTTGTGGTCTGGTTGGTGATCGGTGTGTCAGGAAACGACGAGCCGGACAGAGCGGTCTTTCCCTCTGTCAGCGTACAGAGACAACGAGCGACTCAATTCAGGTACAAAGGGAAATCCCTCACAGCGGGTGTCCCAATTCTCCCGTCAGTGCGTGCGCGCGCTTATGTCCTGACTGGGCGTCCTGTCACTCATGGTCAGCGGGGACCAGGTACATCGTTGTCGGCAGTCTGTTAGCAACTTTTAGCCTCTGCTGGTTTAGGCCTGCTCTGGCAGTTGGCTTTTCTACAGAAGACCTGACACTGCCCTCCTGCGCGCTGCACGTTCCCGCGGAAGCTCACTGATTTCCCACGTGCTGTGGCCCTTTTATCTTAGCCACACACCCTATTCCTAGGTACAGAGGTTAGTCCGGGGCCTTAAGGTTTCCCCCATGAAGCCTGGGTGACGGCCCCGACAGTTCCGGACCCGTCACGGAGTAGGTAGGCCTGATCCGGGTCCTCTCCTTACACAGCTACACACAGAATGAGGAGGACATGGCTGCGATCCCGAGACAAATCAATTTGTTAAATATTTCTCTATTTTAATTGTAATGAGACTAGAAAAGATCAGAAAGAGAGAAAAAGTGTGTGTGCATCTAAATTTTTTTTTTTTCCTACATTCACTGTTGCTTTGAATTGAATTTTTTTTAATTATCCCTTTGTCCCAATTGAATATAGGTAGGCCAGCAACTTCTTAGACTTTGATGGGATCTATTAAGAATGTTTCCCTTACTATTAATAATGACCCGGTGAGCCCCCCAATTGATCACTTGTACTTACAAATCCATTTTCTTTCTGCTTGCCCCCCCTTTTATTGCATCCAGGCTTGTACTGGCCCACGGGCGAACAGGAGAATCCACCGGTGGGCCCTTGTGCAAGAGTGTACCACCACCCTCTTATATGAGTAGTACTTGGCACTATGTACTGGAATCTGTTGTGAGTTCATTTTTCCCTTCACCAGTGAGGTCTGATGAACTCCCTCTTCTGGCGAAGGAAGGTAGTGAGGCTGATTACCAAACAGCTGAGCAGGTAGATGATGACTGGGTCACAGGAACTGATAACTGGATATAAGGCAGCCGACGCCCTGCTGCCTTGCTGGTGATTTTCCTGCTGGATTCTTGGAGACTAGTCTGATTTCTGCTTCTCAAAGCTAAATTTTGCTCTGCTTTTTGTACTCTTTAGTTCTGGTTTTGTTTGCCTTGTTTTTTGGAGTTCAGCCATCCCCGGCCGGGGGTGAGCTGAATTCCATTTTTGTCTCTGATCTGTTGATCTCTGGCTCTGTCTTCAGAATATACCTGAGTGCTGATATAGTCTTTTTGAAGCCTAGCGTCTTCAGGGCCTGTTTTTCCTATAGGTCTGTTGGTTCATTTTTGGATAGGGTTTTTGCGGATTGCAGACAGCAGCTTTTCTATCCTGTTCTATTTAGTTAGCTTGGGCCCCATCATTTGCTCAACCTATCTTTCTATCTGTGTTAGTGTTTTTCATCTTGCTTCACAGTCATATGTTGGGGGCTGCCTATTGCTTTGGGGTCTGCTCTGGGGCAGTTTAGGTTTCCCCTTTCTGTCTTTAGGCTGATTTAGTTCTCCGGCCATGATCGAGGGGTCTAGGGCACCGTAGGAACCCCCCACTGCTACTGCTAGTTGTTGTGGATAGGTTCAGGGGTCTGCAATCCGATAACTTCCAACTTCTCTGGTTTTCTGGACTTAGCTATTATTTTTGTTTTTTCCTCCTTCTGTGACGCATCATATCAGGAATCACTATGCGCACATAAAGTAGAGGCGGCATCTTATTCATCTAACAATCTGCTTAGTTCATTGTTATATAGATTTGTTATCGAGGATAATGTTACATTTGCATGTAGCTTAAAAATGGGGCCCTGGAGTCTGACACTGGTGGCATCTCTGTATCATTCATTGCAATCCGCTTTCCCCTCTGGGGGCTGGTAATGCTCCCCTATAGATGTAGAGAAGGCTTTAAAATGAGGAAATCAAAAATAAGGTCTCAATTTGGTGACGTTTTAGCAGTCATGTTGGGTTCATGGATGATGAGCTCTAAAACTTCTACCAGTAATGCAATGGAGATTTTATAAATGTCTTCTGCAAGATCAAAAGGTTCACAAACAAAGATCTGTAAAACCAATGTCCAATATTTCAGTGCAAACCCGCCACCGTGTTAACAGGTAGCCAGGGAGGGCCGGCTCTGCCTTGGGAGCCATAAGTCACTTTCTTAGGTTTCAATGCTATCAGGTTCCGGTGCTAAAAAGAGGCGACATTTGCGCACAGTTAAACTACAGGTGTAAATTTTTCCAAGGAAAGCGCTTTATTGCGTCCGCCGGGTCTGTTAATGGGGCTTCATTTGGTTACCTGATCAATGTGCACGGTTGCAGAACAATACAGTAAAAATGACATATGGGACAAAATGAGCAAAAAGTCGGGTCACAGAGGAAGAAGCCGGCTTCATAAATGCATGCTGACACTTGTATGTGAAGGAGAAATTTGTGGCACCTTGTAAGTTGCACTAAACAGCGAAGATTTATAGGATATAATACAATGACCATCTCTGGATGAGGAAGAAAAATCCCAGAAATGTATAATACCGATCAGTGGTCAGAGGGCTGATAATGCAAGTGGATCGCCCTCACCCAGGGCGGCGGGGTACTCGGAGCCGGGCCCGTTGGTTTCAATGGGAGATGTCACGGCAGCTGTGACCCAGTCCGTAGCCCTGGGCGTCCATTGTAAAAGGGGAATGGTTGAACGTGTGGATGATGATTAAAGTTTGAGTGAATGATTCGTGACGCCACCTGTGGTGTTCGGCCAAGAAGATGTTAAGCCGACGCTGCAGACAGATCCTCTGGGACAGATGGTGTGGTGCAGCAATGATGTTGTGGCCCTCCACAGGTAGGGCAGTAGTCCCAGGGCAGTATAGATGAAGAGAGGGGAGAGACGTAGATGGTGCAGTGCCAGGCACAGATGTAGCAGTGCTTAATGTTTTGACACCGGAATAAGTGGAGGACACCAGGGCATGTAGTTCCAAAGCTTTACTCAGTCTGTGATGGTACAGGTGCCTGCATCCATGCCGTGCCCTCCGGGTCAGGAGCTCAGCCAACCTCCAGGCAAGATGAAGTACTCCCTTCCAACACTCCGCCAACATGTGCCTTTTCTGAACGTCTCCCTATTTGCGCCTATAGTAAAGTACTCTCAGAACTGAGTTACACTGGAGTTCCTCCTGTCAGATGTTCCTATGAACTCTACTTGTACGGCAGACAGCTGTAGCCTGCTTCGGGGACTCCTTGCTACTAAGTCCGGCTCACTCACGTTGCTGTTGTGCCCCCAAGTCTTGTGTGGGAATAAAGTGGTGACAACTTCTATTCCTCTGGTGTCTGCTGCAGGACCATTAGTATCCATACAACCTTGGGGACCGGACCCCGGCCATGCGCTGTGAACTTGGGAAGGGTTCTCCTCTAACCCTAATCCTCAGTCCTCCTCTTCTCCTTACGTTCCATTCAAAACTATCTTTCTTATAAAGAGTCAGGCTTTCCATCAATGTCTCTTTCCTGTGCCAGCAGACCCAGGTCACTGAGGTCCGCTGCAGCACTTCCTTCGTCCATCCCACTCCGGGGATCTTCTCTCTCCTTCTGACCCTGTCAGACTGACTGAATCCTAAACTCCTCCCAATCTTTTGGTGCAGACTAAGCTCCACCCACCTCCCAGGACTCTTTGCGTTCCAAGCAGGGAGCCACCAAAGGGTGCTTTGCTACACTACTATGTTGTGTGGGATGCAGGTGTTGGCGTGTGGTCAGGTGTCTCCACCTTACCTGGATGGTGGGGTACCACACCTCAGGAGGAGGTGCAGTACCTCTGTGGCGACTGAACCCTCAGGGGCGCCACACACGGTGCTCGCAATCATGTGGGGCTGAAGATACCACCATTAGTAGAGTAAAACCTGGGCACAATTTGTTTAAGATCTTATGGTCAGTGAGGTCCGCTCTCTCCCTCCTGTAGAGTGTAAGCTTTTAAGGTCAGTGGGGTCCTCGCTCTCCTGTAGACTGTAAGCTCTTATGGTCAGTGGGGTCCTCTCTCTCTCCTGTAGGGTGTAAGCTCTTATGGTCAGTGGGGTCCTCTCTCTCCTGTAGAGTGTACGCTCTTATGGTCAGCGTGGTCCTCTCTCTCCTGTAGGGTGTAAGCTCTTATGGTCAGTGGGGTCCTCTCCTGTAGGGTGTAAGCTCTTATGGTCAGTGGGGTCCTCTCCTGTAGGGTGTAAGCTCTTATGGTCAGCGTGGTCCTCTCTCTCCTGTAGGGTGTAAGCTCTTATGGTCAGCGGGCTCTCTTTCTCTCTAGGGGCATGTCCAGGGTTGGGTATAAGAGTCCATGATATATCAGGATGATATATGACAAGGATGACTGACAGATGACTAGAGAGAGAGAGTAAGATGGATGGCAAGAGAGTGAGACTAATAAGAGAGCAAAAGAGAGGACAATGCTTGCTACAAGAGCTTACATTCTCCAAAAGAGAGCTGACACTGCTAGTCATAAGTCCATCCATGGAGGAGGAAGAGAAACTGCATATAATACTGGGGTGAAGAAGAAAGTCCAGCGGCCATAGCAGCAAAATGTCAGTGCCTGCCATAGACTAAGAGGAGACTGATATGTCATGGACTTCTATACCCCACCCTGGACATGTCATTGTCATCTTGTCAACTCAATTCAAATGACCTTTATTAGCAGGACTAAGTACATGTTAGCATTGCCAAAGAAAATGGTAAAAATAGGGGGACAGGGGTAGGGGTGCATATAGAGGTCCAGGATATATTAGGCTCCTTTTAGAGGATGGCGGCAACTCCAGGGTTGGATATAGGAGTCCATGTCGTATCAGGCTCTTAGTCGGGGGATAGTGACATGTGTAGTAGAATCATAGAATCATAGAGTTGGAAGGGACCTCCTGGGCCATCTGGTCCAACCCCCTGCTCAAAGCAGGATTTGCTAAATCATCCCAGTCAGATGTCTGTCCAGCCTCTGTTTGAAGACTTCCATTGAAGGAGAACTCACCACTTCTCGTGGCAGCCTGTTCCACTCATTGATCACTCTAACTGTCAAAAAGTTTTTTCTAATATCTAAGGCTAGTTTCACACTAGCGCTTTTGAGCGCAGCGACGGCCTGCGCACGGCCGCCGCTAAGCCCCGCCCCTGCCGCGCCTCCGCCGATAGCTCCACCTACCGGCGCAAGACGCTGTATGCGTCCTGCGTCCCCTATCTTTATCACTGGGGGCGCAGGCCGTGCGCAGCATGCGTTTGGCGGCGCATGCGTCCTTTTGACGGTGCGCCGACCTGCGCCAAACGCAACCTGCTGCAGTTCGGTTGCGCTCGGCGCACCATCAAAAAGGCGCATGCGCCGCCAAATGCATACTGCGCACAGCCTGCGCCCCCAGTGACAAAGATAGGGAACGCAGGACGCATGCAGCGTCATGCGCCGGTAGGCGGAGCTACCGGCGGAGGCGCGGCAGGGGGCGGGGCTTAGCGGCAGCCATGCGCAAGCCGTCGCTGCGCTCAAAAGCGCTAGTGTGAAACTAGCCTAATCTGTGTCTCCTCCCATTCAGTTTCATCCCATTGCTTCTAGTCTTTCCTTGTGCAAATGAGAATAAAGATGATCCTTCTACAATGTGACAGCCCTTTAGATATTTGTAGACAGCTATTAAGTCTCCTCTCAGTCGTCTCTTTTGCAAACTAAACATTCCCAAATTCTGCAACCTTTCCTCATAAGACAGGGTTTGCAGACCGGTCACCATTCTGGTCGCTCTTTTCTGAACTTGCTCCAGTTTGTTGGTCTTTTTTAAAATGTGGTGCCCAAAACTGGACACAATATTCCAGATGAGGTCTGACCAAAGAATAGTAGAGGGAAATAATGACTTCACGTGATCTAGACTGTATGCTTCTGTTAATACATCCTAGAATTGCATTTGCCTTTTTTGCTGCTGCATCACACTGTTGACTCATATTCAGTCTGTGATCTATTAGTATACCCAAGTCTTTTTCACATGTGCTGTCACTTAGCCCTATTCCTCCCATTCTATATATGCTTTTTTCATTTTTATTGCCCAGATGTAGTACTTTGCATTTCTCCCTGTTAAAAACCGTTCTGTTGGTTGCTGCCCACTTCTCCAGTTTATTTATCTTTTTGAATCCTCTCTCTCTCTTTTCTAGTATTAGCTATCCCTCCTAGCTTTGTGTCATCAGCAAATTTAATCAGTTTACCCTCAATTCCTTCATCTAAATCGTTGATAAAGATGTTGAACAATACAGGGCCCGGGACAGAGCCATGTGGTACCCCACTTGAGACATTCTTCCAACTGGATGTGCAGCCATTTACGACCACTCTTTGGGTCCGATCACTAAGCCAGTTATGAATCCACCTAACAGTTGCCTTGTCCATTCCATACTTAGTCATTTTTTCAATAAGGATTGTATGAGAGACTTTGTCAAATGCTTTGCTGAAGTCAAGATATACTATATCTACAGCATTTCCTTGATCCACCCAATCAGTGGTTCCATCATAGAAGGAAATTAAGTTAGTCTGACATGACTTACTAGTTACAAACCCATGCTGACTCTGTTTAATCACTTCATTCTTATCCAGGTACTGACATACATGTTGGTTAATAATTTGTTCAAAGATCTTTCCTGGTATAGAAGTCAGACTCACCGGCCTATAGTTGGCTGGGTCCACCTTCTTCCCCTTTTTGAAGATAGGAACAACATTTGCTCTTCTCCAGTCTTCTGGCACTTCTCCTGTTCTCCAAGAATTTTCAAAGATTATGGAGAGGGGTTCAAACATTTCTTCTGCTATCGCCTTCAGCACTCTGGGGTGTAATTCATCTTGACCTGGAGACTTGAATTCATTTAGGTTAGCTAAGTGTTTCCTCACTATCTTTCT
Source organism: Dendrobates tinctorius (assembly GCF_039654945.1). Classification (NCBI taxonomy): domain Eukaryota; kingdom Metazoa; phylum Chordata; class Amphibia; order Anura; family Dendrobatidae; genus Dendrobates; species Dendrobates tinctorius. The sequence continues at coordinate 93,645 of NW_027361883.1, forward strand.
GTTTATAGATATCCTGGATTCTTCTATTCCCTTAATAGGACAGTGAAGAACAGTTGATGTTACATTTCCTTTCTGAGAGAAAACAGATGCAAAATAGGAATTTAAAAGTTCAGCCTTCTCAACATCCTGTCTTACCATTTCATCATTTTCATCCTGTAAAAATCCTATAGCATCTTTGACTTTTCTTTTACTTTTGACATATCCCCAAAATCCTTTATTATTGCTTTTGACATCTCTTGCAAGCCTCAATTCATTTTCAGCTTTAGCTAATCTGATTTGTGCCCTGCAGGTTCTGCAGACAGCATTATATTCTTCTTTAGATATGCCTCCCTCTTTCCATTTTATAAACATTTTTTTCTTCCTTTTTAGCATGTGCTTAAGTTCTGTGTTCATCCATCCTGGTTTCCTTAAATGCTTCCTATTCTTCCCTCTTTTCGGAATTGTTAACAACTGTGCTTTGAGAATTTCATCTTTCAAGATTTCCCATCCTTCCTGGACATTTTTGTCTTTAAGGATATCCAGCCATTGGATCCCTCCAATTCTCTTTCTGAATCCCTTAAAATCTGCCTTTCTGAAATCTAACCTTGACGTCTGAGTCTTCACAGGTCTTCCGCCTCTAGTTATCCAAAATTCTAAAATAGCATGGTCGCTACCTCCTAGGGTCCCAGCCACTTTTACCTCCTCAACCATTTCCTCCCTGTTTATAAGGATTAGATCCAAGGTAGCAGTTCCCCTTGTTTTCTCCCTTGCCTTTTGGAAGATAAAGTTGTCAGCAAGAGAGGATAAGAATTTCCTTGACCTGTTAGTTTTGCCTGAGAGAGATTCCCAACAAATGTCTGGATAGTTGAAATCTCCCATGACAACTATGTCATATTTTTTGGAGAACTTGGCCATTTGATGCATAAAGAGTTCATCCATATCTTCAGCTTGCACAGGCGGCCTGTAGTAAATGCCTACAATGGTGTCCTTTCCATTGTTCTGTCCTTGTATTCTTACCCAAACAGTTTCCACAGAACTCCCAGTCTCTGAAGCTTCAATCTCTGTGCAGATATACGCATTTCTAACATACAATGCGACACCTCCTCCTCGTTTATCAAGTCTGTGTCTTGCAAATAAGTTGTATCCTTCTAGCCTTGTATTCCAATCATGTGTATTGTCCCACCAAGTTTCAGTGATTCCAATGACATCATATTTCTTTTCCTGTGTTAGTAGTTCCAATTCTCCTTGTTTGTTGCCCATGCAGGTACGCGGGATTCAGTGACGAGATGGGAGCCGGAGTGAACTGAGAATGATATATATATCTCTAAGGGGCTATCTCGAGCAACCAACAAGCTAATAAGTTATCCTCGCAGGGATCAGAACAATAATACACAGGTAAGACGATAATAACTACCCAGTCAGAACCAGTAACTATGAGGCCGTGGTATGGCCGACTACGGGTCCAGGAACTACGTTTGATCAACTCCACGTATCACTTTTCCTCCTCTGGGCCCAGCCGACGAGGAGTTGACGTAAGCTTCTGGCGTTCCTACGCCCAGGTGCAGCGTGGGCACAACAGGCCCCTGAAGAGTTCCTCTGCGTTGTGGAATGGCGGTGGCTGGGGCCCTGGACGTGTAGGCCGCTGCCGCGGGCTGGAGTCGGGTGGCCGTGGGTGGCGGCAGGCGGATTGGAATCGGGCAGTGGAGGCCGCGGGTGGCATCGGGCAGGCCGGAGTCTCGGGTTGGAATTGGGCAGTGGCAGCCGTGGGTGGCAGCGGGCTGGAGTGATGGGAGCGGGGGGCGGTCGTTTGGTCGGCGTCCCTCGGCTGGGCTCCTTGGTGCTGCCCAGTCTCTCTCTGGTTGTCGCTCATTCCTTCTGGCTCTGGCTCTCTGGCACCACCTAGGCTTCCTGCTCCTTCTCTCCCGCTCTGAGTCCCCCTGCTGGCGTTCCCAGTTCTTTTATATCAGCTCTGCCCCCACTCCTTCTAGAACTGTCTCTGATCAGTCCTCTAATTATGTCCCCCAGAAACAGTTTCCCTAGGAACCTTGGTGACAGTCTCCTTGGTTCCGGTCCGGTTACACAGTGGGGACTCTTCCCCCCCCTACACTTGTCCAGGGTGAGGTATAGAAGTCCATGACATATAAGGCTCCTCTTAGTCTGTGGCAGGCACTGACATATTCTGCTGCTAAGAGGAGCCTGATATATCATGGACTTCTGGACCACTATATGCACCCTACTTTTACCATTTGCTTTGGCAATGCTAACATGTACTTAGTCCTGCTAATAAAGCTCACTCGAATTGAATTGACAAGATGAAAATGACATGTCCAGGGTGGAGTATAGAAGTGTGGCGCCCCTGAGGGTTCAGTCGCCACAGAGGTACTTCACCTCCTCCTGAGGTGTGGTACCCCACCATTCAGGTAAGGTGGAGACACCTGACCATACTCCAACACCTGCATCCCACACAACATAGTAGTGTAGCAAAGCACCTTTGATGGCTCCCTGCTTGGAACACGAAGAGTGCTGGGAGGTGGGTGGCGCTTAGTCTGCACAAGAGGGCGGGAGATTATTAGTACTAGGTCAGTCTGAGAGGAGATCCCCTGAGTGGGAAGGATGGAAGGAGGTGCTGCAGCAGTCTCCTGTGACCTGGAGCTGCAGGCACTGGAAAGTGATATAGAAAGCCTGATTCTCCATAAGGAAGAAAGATTTGTACAGAACGTAAGGAGAAGAGGAGAACTAAGGACTAGGGTCAGAGCAGAACCCTTCCTCAAGTTCTAAGCGCAAGGCCGGGGTCCGGTCCCCGAGGTTGTATGGATACTAATGGTCCTGCAGCAGACACCGGAGGAATAGAAGTTGTCACCACATTATTACCACACAAGACTTGGGGTACAACAGCAACGTGAGTGAGCCGGGACTTAGTAGCAAGGAGTCCACGAAGCAGGCTACAGCTGTCTGCCGTACAAGTAGAGTTCAAAGGAACATCTTAAAGGAGGAACATGGGTTTAACACACAACCACAAGTACTTCATTACTAACGCTAGAAAGGAGACGTTCAGAAAAGGCATATGTTGGCGGAGTGTTGGAACGGAGTACTTCATCTTGCCTGGAGGTTGGCTGAGCCCCTGACCTGGAGGATACAGCACCAAGGTGGGAACCTGTATGCACAACAGACTGTGAGTAAAGCTTTGGAACTACATGCCCTGGTGTCCTCAGCTTATTCCTGTGCCAACCCACTCAGCACTGCTACATCTCTGTGCTTAACACTGCACCATTACGCTCTCCTCACTAGCTCTACATCTACACTGCCCTGGGACTACAGCCCTACCTGTGGAGGGCCACAACATCATTGCTGCACCACACCATCTGTCCCAGAGGATCTGTCTGCAGCGTCGGCTTAACATCTTCTTGGCCGAACACCACAGGTGGCGTCACGTATCATCCACTTATAAACTTTAATCAGCCACGCTTAACACCATCCCTTTTACATGGGTGCCCAGGGCCACGGACCGGGTCACCGCCGCTGTGACAACTCCCATTGAAACCAACGGGCCCGGTACCCAGTACCCCACTGCCCTGGCGGGCAACCCAGAAGTCCATTATGTCCGTCTCTCTCTCGTTATCCATCTCTCTATTTCGTCATCCATCTCTCTCTCATCATGCGTCTCTCCTCTCTCTCGTCATCTGTCTCTCGTCATCCTTCTCTCTCCTCTCTTCTCTCTCTCGTTATCCATCTCTCGTCATCCGTCTCTCGTCATCCGTCTCTCTCTCATCTTCCATCTCCCTCCCTCTCTTTTAGAGATCTTTTCAAAGATCCACTCTTTTCTTGTATCCAGTTTTTTACCTTCTGCATGGTACAGAAACTAACTCCAGATCCAATCTTGATTTCTTTAGGGTTGATCAGTGTTACCTGTTGATTCAGTTGCTGCTCTTGATTGGTCTTGAAGCTGTGCGATTAAAAATTATATACAGTATATACAGTGAGTAATGCATGTGTTTTTGATTTCTGTTCCATGTTGTCTGAATACCGTATGTCCAAAGATACATAATCGATAATCAGTTGTGTAACTATCATTCCCACAGATTTGGGTATTCATGGACCATGCTGAGATCAGTTTCACATATTTTGTGAAATATTGTTTTTGCTCAGGTAACAAAACTGTCTATCCGCCAGGTCCCATGTCATGAGATGACAACCTCATACATACCTATGAGTTCTAAGCTGAGATCAGGAGACCCGGTGGTCAGGACAATATTCAGATCAGAGCACAATGTTTCATAGATGTTTGAAACCATCCATAATTATTCAGGTGTCTTATGATATTGCCAGCATTGTTGCTATTGAGGTTGCAGAAGTTTTATTTTTGACCAAACCAGGGAACCCATAGAGCTTCCATGTAGTTTACATTAGGTGAGCCTACTCGGGACCAGGTTTCTACAGTCCTCCACCACATATTTACTGGTCCTCTCTGTTAGACCGTTTCAGATTCTGACACCATCACATTTGGCACATTGAATCCTGATGCGTTTAGATGCTTCAAAAAGTCAGGATCCAGGACCCAAGAGTAAGGACTGGGAGCAAAACGTAGGAATCTCCTGTCAGATATGGATAGACTTTGGGGGATAGATTGATTCAGGAGTCTGATCTGTTCTAGGGTCTAAATTTATTTTGTACTCTAGTATTACGCATAAATTGATTTTTATGTCCGGTCTGAGATTTGAATTTATTTTGAGGTCTGAATTGGGGTTTGGATGACTTTTGGAGTCTGGTTTGTGGTCTGAATACATTTTGATGTCTAAATTAATTTATGGGTCTGGAAAGGGTTCTACATTATGTTTGTAGTTTGGGCCAAGTCATGAATTAATTTGAGGTTCTGCAATCTGTAATGTCAATTTGCATGACCCTTTTCACAAAAGATGTATGTAAGAAGGTGGAGGTGTTGCCCACGTCCCCCCCCCCCATGATGACATGTATATTGTTGCAATTCATTATGACATTTTAATGATTAATAATCTGTAATGATAATGAAAGGTGTTCTGCCCGCTACAGATAGTTGATAGGAAAAAGTAGAATTAAAGATTGGGACTAACCCAGAGTGGGAGTGGTTAAAGTAAAATAGGGGAAGGCAGATAGGGCCTAGCTTCCAGCTAGAGCAGACCTTGGGTCTGATTAGTTAGCAGAACTACATGAATTGGGTGTACCTAAAGTGAGCAGATATCGAGTCAATGGATACCATGATTCAGAGTGGAGATAAGGAAAAGTGTTAGAAGGAGTGAGTGATTCTCCAGAGATTAGATCGAAGGCATGCAGCCTTACGTGACGCTACAGGGTTATTTGACCGCAAAATGATGGAGCAGTGCCAAGAAGGAAAACCTGACGAAGAGAGTGCCCCATGTGGTAGTTCCAAGTGTCGGCAAGCGAAGAAGTTAACTATCGGCCATAGTGGAACAAATCGCTCCCCTAACGGAATAAAGGATGTGGAACCGTGGGTTGAAAACTCAGACTTTCATTTGGTGGTTAGTGGTGCTGTTCTTGGAGACTAGGAAAGGTCGCCAAAAGCTGTGCTGGGTGGTCGTGAAGCTAGAGAGGCGAACGGACAGAGAGAGCGGATCAAGCTCAAGAAGTCACAGAATGTGTATGAAAACATCATATGCTCTAAGAGAAGAGTCCACCAAGTTTTGTACCCACCATCCACTGTACATATTTCTCCCAAAAGTATTGTTCAGTAAAAGTTTATTTTTGAGAGGTGGTCTACCTCATTGAACTCCACAACATCTGGTCCTGGCCAGCCAAAGTCACTGGCATCATGCAGTCAGTAAGATCGTAGCGCCCCTATAGCCAAAGTTCACACACCCAGCCAGGCCAAGACCCACCCCCATTTTCATGTAGTGTGCCAGGTGTGAAGCATAAGTACTTCACCCAAGAGTTTTTAATCTATAACCCTTAACCCCTTCACAACATTTGACACAAGCTTACGTCATGGTCGGGAAGGGGTTCTCGCAAAATTATGTAATTACATCATGGCGGTTATGCGGGCACATCAGCAGTGCCAGCACAATTGCCATTGTGAGCTCGGCTTAAGTAAAAGCTGTGCCTCTGCTGTCGCTGCCAGGAACAGTGCCTGCACTGCCCTGGGCCTTTTAACCCCCTAAATGCTGTGATGTATAGCGAATGCAACATTTAGAAGGCAGGGAGAGAGGAGGAGGCTCCCTCTCAGTTCAGACATCGGCAGCCCTACGACATCACTAGGGCCCGATCACAGCTAAAGCTATCCAAGGTCATCATGACGACCTCCGGGTTAGTTAGCCATGCGAAGCCTGTTAGACCATGCTCTAGCATGGTTTGAGGCTTCTGTCCGAGGCTTGTGACAGGTACAATTCATTGAAATGCATTATACCAGCGATCAGACTAATAAAATTTAAAGTCCCATAGAAGGAATAAGTAAAAAGGTAAAAAAATATAAAAAATTATAATCTATTAAAAAAATAAAAAATATTTAATCAATAAATAGGTATATCGATGTAAAAAAAAGGTAAACAAAAAATACACATTTGCCATCACCGCGTCTCGAATGACCCAACCTATAAAACTGTCACACTAAAAAAAAAGTGGCAAAAAGTCAAATGTACATAAATGGTATCTCTGAAAAAATCATCTTGTCCCCACAAAAAACAAGCCATTGTCAGCAGAAAATAAGTTAGCATATAGTGATGCAAAAAAATGTTTCCATAAAATATTTGTGTAAAAGCAAAAAAAAGTAAAAAATTGCATAATGTCGTAAATAATTGTACTGACCCAAAGAATAAAGCATTCATTACTTTTTACCTTATGGTGAACGGCATAAATAAGGAAAAAAAAACAATTCCTGAATTTCTGTTTTTTGTTCTTTCTGCCTCCCAAAAATCAGAATAGAAAGCGATCAAAAAATGTCAACTCATCCTGCAAAAAACAAAGCCTATACACATGACTCTGTCCGTAGAAATATAGAAAATGTATAGCTCTCAGAATATGACGAAGCAAAAACTTTTGCTGTGCTGGCACCTCAGGGGCACCCTCAAGCCATTCCAGAAAAATCTAAACTCTAATATGGATCTCCTTCCCTTCGGGACTCTGGAGAAATTGCACAAATTGTGCAGTCCATTTTCTCCCATTATCCCTTTTGAAAATTAAACACTTGGGGCCAAACCAACATTTCAATGGAAAAGATAATAATTTTCCAATGACTCAACCTAATGTTAGTGATACAGACAAGGCGTGCACTCTGTGGATATGAGGTAGGTGCAAGCTGAACCTGGAACTTAGTCCAGACGGTCATCCAGTGAAGAGAAAACAGCTGCACTCTGGGAAATTTTGAATGCAAAAAAAAAATTTTTATTGAAGACCCCACAGGGGAATAGTGCGATGAGGTAACGTTTCAACCCTATGTCGGGTCTTTTTCAAACCTCACTAAAGTGCCATGTGTAAAAGTCCATTCTGGCAGGGACCAGGCAGAGGTCCTGAGATGAGCTGGAAGCGTGAGGCAGCAAACGTCGTCTGTTGTGCAGTGTCTACACCACAGACGGCGCATGCTGCCCCACGTTTCCAGCTCATCTAAGGACCTCAGCCTGGTCCCTGCCAGACCGTACTTTTACACATGGCACTTTAGTGAGGTTTGAAAAAGACCCGACATAGGGTCGAAACGTTACCTCATCGCACTATTCCCCTGTGGTGTCTTCATCATCAACCTAATGTTGTACATTTCTGTTAATCACCTGAGGAATAAAAATGCTCACAACACCCCTAGATGAATTTCGTGGAAGGTGTAGTTTCCAAAATGGCATCACTTTTTTTTTTGTTTTTGCATGTCAGGGGCTCTACAAATAAACAGCAAAAAGCAGCCGACAGCACAACGGAGGATTGGATGCCAGTTCAAAGGTTCATGGACCCAAATGAACAATAGTCCAAAACAAGGAAAAGGAACAGCATCCGGTCTGGGTGAAAAATTGTATCAAAAATTTATTCTGCCAGTATAAAATACAACGTTTCGGCCATATTGTGGCCTTTTTCAAGTATAACATAACAATACAAATGGTGGCCTTTTATAGTGTGGCACAGCCAATCACCATCAAGGTAACACCCATCACAAAGAATCTATACATAAAATACATATAAATACATCCATCAATTACATGTATATTTAATATCACTGCTTGTCTTATCGTTAGCAATGGTAATCATAGTCATATTAAAGAAATTACAGAAAACATCTCATATATAAACATCAATCCTCAAATCTGCCCACCAATGATCATAATGCATCAAAGGTATCCATAGAAATAACACACCAATCTCTTGCAGTAATACATATCCATATATGAACCACCAATCCCTAATCACATAATAGTGGCGCCAACCCCAGTGGACCAATCCTGCGTGGACTCACAAATCCCTATATCGGCAGAGTTCCCTCTCCCCACATGACTGCATCAGCTAGAGCCAGGTCACATCCGGAGCGCAGCCTGATGACGCGCGCTACAAGGCCACAGCGAGCGCGCCGCCCAGCCCCGCCCAGGCCCTGCCCCGTGAAGACTCCATCACCAAACACCGCGCATGCGCGGTGCTGTGTGAGGACTCAGCCACGCGACCCGCCCACCGGGGAGGACCGCCCAAATTTACCATGGATGTGGTTTTTTGATTCTAAATGTCTTTTTTGGGAGCATTTTTGGTCTATCCGTGTGGACTCATTATTCAAATGTGGTTTTACATTTGCTTTTAAGCTACCAGCGCATGTGCGGGGTTGTACGGAGGAGTGTTGCGTGTGGCCGCGCGCTCTGGGCCTCGGCGCGTGCGCGGTCCTCCCCGGTGGGCGGGTCGCGTGGCTGAGTCCTCACACAGCACCGCGCATGCGCGGTGTTTGGTGATGGAGTCTTCACGGGGCAGGGCCTGGGCGGGGCTGGGCGGCGCGCTCGCTGTGGCCTTGTAGCGCGCGTCATCAGGCTGCGCTCCGGATGTGACCTGGCTCTAGCTGATGCAGTCATGTGGGGAGAGGGAACTCTGCCGATATAGGGATTTGTGAGTCCACGCAGGATTGGTCCACTGGGGTTGGCGCCACTATTATGTGATTAGGGATTGGTGGTTCATATATGGATATGTATTACTGCAAGAGATTGGTGTGTTATTTCTATGGATACCTTTGATGCATTATGATCATTGGTGGGCAGATTTGGGGATTGATGTTTATATATGAGATGTTTTCTGTAATTTCTTTAATATGACTATGATTACCATTGCTAACGATAAGACAAGCAGTGATATTAAATATACATGTAATTGATGGATGTATTTATATGTATTTTATGTATAGATTCTTTGTGATGGGTGTTACCTTGATGGTGATTGGCTGTGCCACACTATAAAAGGCCACCATTTGTATTGTTATGTTATACTTGAAAAAGGCCACAATATGGCCGAAACGTTGTATTTTATACTGGCAGAATAAATTTTTGATACAATTTTTCACCCAGACCGGATGCTGTTCCTTTTCCTTGTTTAGGGGCTCTACAAATGTCACATGGCGTCTATCTATTTCATCCAATTTTGCATTCCAAAAGTGAAATGGCGCTCCTTCCCTTCCGAGCCCTGCTGTGCACCCAAACAGTCGTTTATCGCTACATATTGGGTATCTGTGTACTCAAAAGAAATTGCACAACACATTTTATGGTCCATTTTCTCCTGTTACTGTTGTGAAAATGAAAAAATTGGTGCAAAAACGTATTTTTTTTCATTTTCACGGCTCAACGTTCCAAAATTCTGCAAAGCATCTAAATAAGTTCCTTGAAGGGTGTAGTTTCCAAAATGAGGTCACTTGTGAGGGACTTCTACTATTTAGGCACATTGGAGGCTCTGCAAACATGACACGGTGTCCTCTATCAATTCCAGACAATTTTGCATTCCAAAAGTGAAATGGCGCTCCTTCCTTTCTGAAACATGCTGTGCTCCCAAACAGTAGTATTCCACCACATATTGGGTATCTGCATACTCAGGAGAAATTTCACAACAAATTATATTGTCCCTTTTCTCCTGTTACCCCTGTGAAAATGCAAAATTTGAGGTTCAATCAACATTTTTGTGGTGAAAAAGTACAATTTTCATTTTTTCCTTCCACATTGCTTTAATTCCAGTGAAGCACCTGAAGTGTTAATAAACTTCTTGAATGTGGTTTTGAGCACTTTGAAGGGTGCACTTTTTAAAATGGTGTCACTTTGGGGTATTTTCTGTCATATAGACCCCTCAAAGTGACTTGAAATGTTCCATTCAAAAATGTGTTTTGTGAATTTTGTCATCTATTATTATTATTTTTTTTTTTTTTTTTTTTTTTTTTTAAATAATGCTATTGGTTTTCAGTAATTAAACAGGGAAGGAAGGTAGGAAAGGGAATGGGAAGTAAAGAACCTTGTACAGGTACGGAAAAAATTTAAAACTAGAGAACCCACAAATAGGCATTAAATAGCATATAGCAAATAACAACATAAAAGGAAAAGAAAATCGCCAATCCTTGTTATGGGGTAACATTCTTGGAAGGAGATACGACATCCCGGTACTACATCGGCCATGCTAAGGCCTCAAAATATAATACCTCTTAATAGGTCTATTTGATATGGAATTTGTTGTTCCAAGTCTTCCATTTTTTTGTATATTTGTGGATGTGATTGTTAATCGCAAATCTGAGTTCTAAATCGCTGTTGGCCTATCTTATCAAGTATGTCCGAAAACTTAGGAACCTCGACTTTCTTCCACCATTGTGCTAACATGGCCTTAGTCACGAAGAGGATGTGTATAATGATGTATCTTACCGAATCATCAAATTGTTCCATGTCTAATGAAAGAAGTGCTCTTTCAGGCGTAGTTGTGAAGTCCTTAGCAATGAGGTTAATGTGCTGTGTGACCTGGAACCAGAGGTTTTTGATTTTTGAACAACCCTAAAATATATGGTAGAGGTTCCCTTGATGTCCACAGCCTCTTGGGGTATAGTACCACCTATTTAACAGTTTAAAATAACCCTCGTGAAGACCCATTGATATGTTGGAATTGTAAGAGATTTTGATGGCATCGTTCCAATTCTCGAGACGGATATCGGCACCTAAATCGGACTCCTATCTCTTCATGTATGTTTTTGTGGCTCGTTAGGTCCTTGACGACAGATCTATACAGATTACGCAGATTCCAGAGGTTTTTATTTTTAAGGTTGCACAACAGTGAAGTTAGCATTTCATAATTTAAAGTCTTCCCTTTTATGATTTTCAAAATTCTGTCTTTCAACATGGTGAAAAAGACCAGCTCAGATGACGGTAGATTATATTTAGCCTTGATCACACTGAATTTCAAGAACTCCACTCCACTAAAAACATCCCCCACCTTTATGATTCCAGATTTCCCCTATACCACCGGCATCAGGAGATCATCCATCAGTGCAAATGAAGATAAGGGTAGTTTTAAGATTTGCTCCGCTTTTTTGATATTTTTAGTCGGCTTAATGAGTTCCCTCCAGGCTGAGATTATCGACCGAAATATAGGATGCCATGAGTTCGCACTGGGCTTTTGCAGAAGGAAGTAAAAGAAAAGCTTTTGCGTGGAACCTCTATCGCTAGCATCTCTCTCCAAGCCATACCAAGCCGGATGTGTCATGTTTTCCATAAACCAGTGCCAGCTCTGTTTAATAAGTGAGGCCTGATAATAAGCGTATATGTTGGGCAGTCCTGCGCCCCCATGTTTTTTATTTTTATAAAGTAAGTCTGCAGATATTCTTGCTTTCTTACCTTTCCAAATAAATAGTCGGATGAGCTCTTGAATTTTATCAATGGATTGGCGTGGAAAGCTAACTGGCAAAGTCCTAAATATGTATAAAATTTTGAGAAGGATAAAGGCTTTGACTGCCAGTATCTTCCCAAAAATGGAAGTCTCTAACTGAGCCAAAAAGGATAGATTGCCTGTAATAGTCTTTATAATGCTGTCTAAATTGGCCCTAACTGTGGCTTGGATTGATCCTGATATTCTAATCCCTAGATAGACAATCTTTCTCCTCCCAAATGAACTGGGTTTGAGTCTTTATTTCGTTAATTTCGGATTGTTTAATGTTTAGAGTTATAAGTTTGGATTTGTGTGGGTTTATCTTAAAATAGGATGCTCTAGAGAATTTTTCTAGTTCATCTGAAAGGGCTTTAATGGAATTTGCGGGATCAAGAAGTGTGAATTTTTTCATCTTTTAACTCTTCTAACGTCCTAGCAAACAAAAGTTTAAAAAATGAGACTGATGTAAAGTAGACATGTGGGAAATGTTTATTTTGTGCGACATAGCTACAGTGTCTGGTTAAAGGGCATAAAAATTACAAGTTTGAAAACTGTACATTTTTTTTCTTAATTTCCAATATAATTTCTGAAATTCCAATATTTTTGAAAATAGATGCCAAAAATATTAGTCTAAATGTGCCACAAACATTAAGTACAATGTGGTGCAAAAAAAAATCTTGGAATCACTGGGATATGTTGACGCGTTCCAGAGTAATTACCACATAAAGTGACAGTCCTCTGGAATTGTAAAATTCGACTGATCAGGAAGGTGAAAACTGACTGGAGGGTGAAGGGGTTAAGAATATTAATTAATTTAAATACAGTAGGTATTAGAAATTGTAATGCCGGGGAGTAGAAAACATGACTTTATGTTTCTTATTCAGTCAATGACAAAAAGTTAATATAAAAACGGGTGAAGCCGTCACTCTGGAGCCCATTGTCCTATTAGCACATTCCATTAGTGGTGTAATTTGCTGAATTACACAGTCCTGTATCTATTCCTTCCCTCAATCACCTAATTATCCTTATTCATGCTGATCCAATTAACTAATCAATAGCCATTTACCAAAGTGACACTTCCTTGCACATCACGCCTGGGACTATGCAGTTGCATCTAAATTGATAAGTGAAATGTTTAGCTTTAAAGGGAATCTGTCACCCCTTTTCTTGAATAGGAGCTGCTGGCACTGACCTCAGGGGCTTATCTACAGCATTCTGTATTGCTGCAGATAAGCCCCCCGATGTAACCTGAAAGAGAAGAAAAACGAGTTATATTATACTCACCCAGAGGCAGTCCGGTCTTGGTCCGATGGGTGTTGCAGTCCGGCGCCTCCCATCTTCATAAGATGAACTCTTATTTCCTTTCTGTCGTGGCTCCGGCGCAGACGTCTCCTGGCGCCTGCGAACTGCAGGACTCTACTCTGCCCTCAACAGGGCAGAGCAGTGCGCCTGCGCAGGAGACACGACAGAAAGGAAAGAAGAAGACGGACCGGACGCTGGGGTGAGTATAATCTAACTTTTTTTCTTATCTTTAAGGTTACATCAGGGGCTTATCTACAGCAATACAGAATGCTGTAGATAAGCCCCTGATGTCGGTGCCAGCAGTTCATATTCAAAAAAGGGGGTGACAGATTCCCTTTAAACCAACTAATAGGCAAAGATCATGAAGAAAAGGACTTTGCCGAAATAATAATGATGTTTCAATACTTTTATTTGTGAAAAATATCAAGTTACATATTTATTGGGCTAGGGACGTATGTACCACACTCACCTTTAGACGGTCTAGGTCCCATTATGTAAAGTCACACATAAGCAATCACTGGTTCTCGATACAGGTATGACCAAGGCTGGTTGCGAATGATGGGTGACCTTAAAGACGGCAATAGATGACGGATTCTTGTGGTTTATAGCTGGCTGCAAGTAGCTAGTTGTCACCATATCTTAGCTCAGCCCGTGTGTCTTCTTTCACTTTAAGGACTGACAGTTCATGCTGATCATGGCAGGCGCAGAACTGTATAAGGATTGCGCCTCTGACTGTGGAGCCCATCTAACAACAATACAATACTGCCAGTGCCCAGTCTCCCCCTCACACCAATCCCCTTGTTGATGCACTAATTGAGATGACCCGGCCGGCCAATGGTTCTTAAAGGGGAAGGGTCCTACGGCCACACCTACAGGCGTTAAAGCCAGGTGTCCGTGCCATTAACTCCCTCTTTCCCTCCCGGCGGACACCTGGAAGCGATCGTGCTATTGTCCTACCAGCATGTCCGACGATTTGTTTGAGGCCCTATGGCAGAGAGCTGCGCAGGAAGGTGAGCAATGGACCCAAGCTTTTATTAGCAGCATTAGCGCTCTCCTCCCTGGGCGCTCTGCCATCCCTTTCCCTGCGCCTGCCCCTGCCACAGCAACGCAGCCTGCCTCCCCAGTACTCCCCCCTGCTCTACAGCTCACCAGCATCACCGCATGTAGCCCCGGCACAGCGTTTAGCAGGCCCAGCCCCGTGCCATCCTCCCCTGATAGGGTCCCTGTCCCTCGCACCTCCACCCACCTGCCTGCCTTACACTCACCCGGGTCTTCCGGTCCAGGCCCCCTCTCCCAGGCTGTTGGTAGATCAGCTGCATGAAGACGACCCCCCGGTGCAGATCGTGGTGCCGAGTGGTTCTGCCTCAGCGCCGCAGGTCCAGGCGGCACCCCCAGCATCCGATTCGCCTGCAGGTTGGGAATGCAGCCTTCACCACGCCGCGCACCTCCTGGAAGCAGGCCAGGAAGCGTTGGTCCCTAGCTCTGGCTGGCTCCGCCCACCGCCAAGCCCTGCCCACACAGTTACATCAGGTCTGGTCTCCGGAGCATCAGGGAAGTCCTGGCCAGGTCTCCATGCTACCCCTGGCAGCCGCAGCCTCTATGCCTGCTCTGGCCTCCGAGAGACCTGCAGGACGCATACTGCAGCAGCTGGGGAGCGCCCTGTTCGGTCCAACCAGACCGATCAGAGCGCTCCGCAACTGCAAAATATAGATGAATGTAACATTTCACTAGTGGCACAAAGCCTACTGACATTTACACCTCCCCCAACAGCCCAAGTACCTAATAAAGGTGTCCCATTAACCCCTGCCTGCCATATCCTAGCCCTGAGTCCATTAACCCCTTAACCGCTCCCTTACTAACCAGCATGACGGGACCCTCTACGGCCACTAACCCCCCTGCCTGCAATGATATATTCCCCTCCGAGTCACAACATAGCAAGGGTAGATGCCACATGTCTTCCCAATCTACCTCCAGCAGCCCCCGTCGCCATTCCCGCTACCCCTCTAAACGCCCCTCCCATTACCGACGCAGACGCAGCTCCCATAGGAGCAGCCGCAGATTGCGGGCCTCAGGATGGCTTTCTTCATCTACATCTGAAGAGTCCCACACATCCCAGTCCCAGAGCCCAGAAGGCCGATATCGGGTATGCGGCAAACGCACTAAGTCGCGCGCACCCTCCAGGGCTATCAGCCAGGGAGAACCATCCACCACGGCTTTCAGCCACAACAGCTACCATGCAGTCGCACGGGAAGGAGCCGTAATTCCGCCATCATATGGTTGTAATCAGCCTCAAGCGCATGACAGTCCGTCATGCGCTCCATCATTTGCTAACAACCAGGAATGTGCTTCTCAAGCTTCCCTGGTTTCCAGACAACACTTCGGCCAGTCCACCGCTATAGCGGGTGCCAGAGTTTCCCAATCCTGTGACCTCACACCGTCAACATCAGCGTGAGCCGGGGTTCCTCCAGGATCGGTGTTCACTCCTCCAGGATCACGCAGCGGTGAGTGTTCAAAGACTGGTGGTGAACTATTACAATATGGGGGTAACATGAAAGAGGAGCTAACCTGTCATGTCGGACGCTGTTCACACCACAGCGTCCGGCAGGCAGAGGTAGTTCCACCTCCAGCCACTATAGCCTCAGTGGCGCCGGCTTGATCTTCAGGCTCTCGGGGGTTAATCCTGCTGGAGACCAGGTTGGATGGTTAGTCACGCCCTCGGTCTTTAAATAGTCATGCTGGCCTATGGGCGTCGCCGATTATAGCTTGTGTTTCATACCAAGTGGTTCCGGTCTGGAGTGGAGGTGTTGCAGAGAGAGAGATTCGTATCTGGTGCCGTATGATCCGTTGTTATCCTTTCTCCTTCCCATATTTGTGTTTACTTGTGCCCTGCTCACATTACTGTATATTCCTGTGTGTGCGGCGCAGTGCAGTTTAAGTTCTCCCTGTCTGTCATAATTTGTGTGGGGGCTTTGGTGGTGTGACTCCTCACTGGGTGGAGGGTGGAGGGTTAAGTGCAGGGCTGAGCAGGAGACAAGGAGAGGTTGGAGGCTCAGGCATTTGCACCATCAGCAAAAACCCTGGGTTGAGGGTCAGACAGGGTTTCCCCTAGTTAAAGGGACATCACAGGGGCCCCGGGTATTACAGCCTTAGTGGAACTAAGCCCCCGTGACATAACCTCAGCGATAAAGGACCTAATTCTACACCTAAAGGGGGGAACACTACAACTACACAATCAGCTAGTATTCACAAAGACGCCTTCTGCAGGATCACCCCACTAGGCGCTCACATAGATAGGAGACTAGGCAAAAAATCTGAAACCATGATTATGTTGACATATGGTCGCTGTTATCAGCTGACCAACAAACGGTGGATAGAATTAACGAACGGGGTTATGATAGGAATAGACCAAAAATAGCATAAGGCGATAAGGCGGTAGAACTAGTCCGGGCAGCCGGACCTGACGCCCTGCTGGCTAAATCTGACATAGAATCGGCATTCCGGTTACTACCGGTGCACCCCTAATGTTACCACCTACTGGGATGCAAAGTGGACCAGCACTATTATTTTGATATGTGCTTACCAATGGGATGTTCCATCTCATGTCACTATTTCGAGTTATTTAGTACCTTTTTGGATTGGGTAGTTCGGTACGAAACAGGCAGCAAATCCCTAATTCACTACCTCGACGATTTTTTGTTCGTCGGACCAAGAAATTCTAAACTCTGCTACTACCTACTTGAGAAATTCAAAGCTATCTCACGGCAATTTGGCGTACCATTGTCGCCCAAAAAAAACAGAAGGACCATGCAATATTTTGCCCTTTTTAGGCATCAAGATAGACACCAATTTGATGGTTTTCCGCTTACCGGTGGATAAAATACAAAAAACGCAGCAGATGCTTGAAGGCTTCTGCAAAGTTAACAAGGTAACACTCCAGCAAATGCAGGCATTATTGGGTCTACTGACGTTCGCCTGCCGCGTAATGCCGGTTGGCAGGGCTTTCTCGCACAGATTATCATTGGCAACTAAGGGCGCTTCTCAGCCGGGCCATAGAATTAGGCTCGCTAGTGCGTTAAAAGCAGATTTACTAGTATGGCTGACGTTCCTGCAATCGTACAACGGTCACACATGTCATGGCGAGAGAGACTGCAAGCAAGGACTTGGGGCTGGCAATAGGATGGAGCAAAAAACAGGGTTTTGCGGCAATCTACAAAAACCAATGGTGCAAAAACGAATGGCCGGAGATATGGGCCACATCAAGCTGGGGTCGCGACCCAGCCCTAGGGGAGATATTTGCAATAGTGGCGGTTGTTGAGATATGGGCTAATCTGTTAAAAAATAGCAGCATTCGTTTCCAAACAAAAAATACGAAAACAGCAAGGTATCTAAACCACATGTCATCTTCATCTCTACCCATACTTGCTCTATTACATCGGTTAGCGCTGCTAAGCCTACAAAACAATATTTGGTGTAGAGCCACCATTGTGGCGGAAGTAGACAAAAATATGATTAACGCATTGTTATTTTACAATTGGCAGGCTTTCAGAATCCAGCATCCCAACGTGCAAACACTGGGTATTCAGTGTCCACTATCCCTGTAGGACATAGTGGCCAATCACTGATGCCCCTAATCCGTGCCTCCGTGTCGCCGGCTACCTGGCAGGTCTATGGTAAGGCTTGAGAGGAGTGGTGCTCATTAATTCAGGGTAGGCTAGTCGATAGATGCGACCGTACACGATGCTCAGTGACGGCGGAGTTTCTAGTGCGGCTGAAGGAAAGCGGGGTGTCGGACGTCGGCGCAACGGAAATTATCGGGGTTAGCCTTTTTCTTTCAATTAATGGGATGGGCAGATGTAACAAAGTATTTTTTCGTTAAGCAAGACATTAAAGGATGGAAAAGGCTACAACCAAGCCAAGAATGCCGCCGCCCCATATCACTGAGACTATTGCATGACATTATTACCATATCCCTATCAGTCTGCAGAACACAATACGAGGCAGTCCTCATATCTGCAGCCTTTGCAATCGCCTTTTTCGGAGCGTTGCGCATCGGCGAATTACTACCACGGTCAAAAAATGCGTCGGAAGGTGGCCTAATTAATGAGGACATAGTTGTATGCAGCAACATTATGCGCATTCGGGTGAGGAAATTCAAGTGCGATCCCACTGGTAGGGGCTCATGGGTTCTGGTTAACGCATCAAATGGCCCAGTTTGCCCGCTAAAGAACGTCGACTAATATGCCGTAATAAAGCACGCAAGTAGGTTTTTCTTCACTCATACAGACGGGTCCCCTCTGACAAAGTACCAATTCCAGGCAATTTTTAAGCTATGCTTGGAGAAAACCGGCGCAAATCCAAAAGAGTACGGGACACATTCGTTCCGTATCGGGGCAGCCACAGAAGCAGCTAGGGCAGGAGTGTCTGAGGCTGGGGTGCAGAGAATGGGTCGTTGGAAATCTGCATGCTTCGCCAGATACACAAGACCTGATTTGCTGAATTAACATATGTTGTCTCATGCAGGAGTTGAAGTTTGGGTTGTGGGACATTCCTATGTCTATTGGGCAGAAAAAAGGGCCAAACTGTGTCCGGGAGGAAGGAATCTTTACCTCCCGGGCTTAGAGGTTAACTTGAGGGGGGTATCAGAGGCCTCCAGTGGAAGCAGGTGTTTAAAGAGATGGTTGACATTTCAAGGAGGGCAAAGCACCCAGTGATAATTGTGGTACACGCAGGTGGCAATGATCTTGGCAAGCAAAAGGTGGCGGATCTGTATATATGGATGACAACTGATATAGAACGGCTCCCCTGTTTATTCACAAATATGATACTGGTGTGGTCAGAGATGATACCACGGGCCGTCTGGCGAGGCACAAGAGATAAAAAAAAGCCATAGAGTGCACAAGGAGAAAATTCAACGGCCGAAATTTGTGAGAAGAAAAGGCGGTATCGTAATTCGTCACCACCATCTGCAACCGGATAACACAAAACTATTAAGACCGGACGGAGTTCACCTGACGGACATTGGCCTCGATATTTTTCTGACTGGTTTACAGGAGGGGGTTGAACAGGCCCTAACGCTGATGGGTGGGGGTCGGAGTCCCGTGTAGCGTATACACAGGATCCTCCGTGACAGGAGAAGCAGAGGTGGGCAAAGGTTCGTAACCGCTCATTGGGCCAACTTGTCTGTCGAATGCGGACAGGATCTCGGCACGAGCCGCCCGTTAGGAAGTGTAATTGCCTTTCTCTGATTATGTAATAAACTGTGACCGACCTGTTCAACCCACCTAGGATTGTCTGTGTTTCATTACGGGATTGGAGGGAGGGGCGAAGGCACTGGTTACGACACACAGGTCTCCACAGTCAGGTTTTTTTTGTCAGCAAGTCTCTCCCGATTCAGCAGAACCCACTAAGGGCAACGAATACCTATCAAAAATATCTGATGTGCGCTTGTTTGAAGGCCCTTTTCCAAGGAAATGTGGAGCAAATTATTTTTAATACATTTGTTCAGTCCCATATATTTGAATATTATAGAGGCCCGTTTACATGAGGATACAGACTGCCCCATTATTTAACTATTCTTATTTAATGGCCTTCACTCGATCTTGAACCATGGTGACTTGATGGATGGATGATCTGTAGGAAAACTAATGTTCTGCAAGCCTAGATAGGTGCACCAGGGTCTTCTACGCTGTTATTTTGATATCATCAAGCCATTTGGTTGATTCTCTACCTTTCCACCTTGTTCCTTCTATTCTTCTGACCATTACAACCTTCTACAGTGATTGGCCACATCATACGGAGAGAGCAATGTAGGCAAGTCACAGTTTGGTGATCCTTGCTTCAAGTGACATGTCTGTCTTGGTTTATTCTAACTTTGATTTGCTCTTTTTGTCATCCTTGGTAATGATAGAATCCTTCTCTAGCACCACATTTCGAAAGCGTCGACTCTTCACCTGTCTTGTTTTCCTATCGTCCAAGTTTCATATCCGTATGCTACCACAGAAAAAAACAAACTATGTACGAGCCGTGTCTTTGTCGCCAGTAAAATTTTTCTCTATTTGAAGACCTTGTCCAGTGAATTCATTGTTGATTTGCCCATACCCACTGAATCAGGCTGGGTGGAGGAACCACTGTGCCGTGGACCAAGGAGAGCCTGGAGGAGCGTGATTAAGCGAATACCCGACTCTTCACTAGCGCTCCTGATGGTGGGGTTAGACTTGTCTCTGGATAGATGCCAGGTATTACTCCAGGACAGACCACGGACACATGGCAGCTGAAACCCAAAAGGGGCAGGAAGCTGTAACAGCAAGTGCAGGCAAGTAAGCCTGGTGTACAGGTAGGCAATGGCAGGTGCGAACAAGAGTGGCAGGTATACTGATTGGTACGCCTAATATACAGGCGGGCAGATGCTGGCAGGCATGGCTGATATACTGGCAGGTAAGTGCAGGTGGGCACGGCTTATGTACTAGCAGGAAGGTACTCATTGGCTCGACAGAGGCAGGTGCTGGAGAGTACAGCTAGAATACAGGAACACATGGCAAGTACAGGCAGACAGATAAGGGCAAGTATACTGACTTGCGGGTATTGGGGACCTCAGAACTGGCAAAAATGCAGACTACTGATATAACACATTGCTTAGGTACCTTCCAACAAGTGGAGGTGCCTTAAATATCTCCCAGTCATTGGCTGGGGAAACTTTAAGATGACTTGCACTGCCCAAGAATCTGCAAGCCATGCACAGACCCTTGGCAGCAGCAGCAGGAGGAGGCGATAAATCAGCGTCCATGCTGGGGAGAGGGGGGGAATGTCGGTGTCATCGCTGCATCTTGTGTGATCATTGATCAGAGTAGACTGAAATCCTTTTCAACTAGCCATTTGTTGCTTTCTGTCTCAAATGAGTCACAGTCCTACCAGGCAGGATTCAACATCTTCATTTTTTTTTTTAATCTAATATCAGTCCCTCCCATGTTCGAACTCTCAATCTTTACACCCCGTAATTAGTCTAAACTTTAGGATTGTGGGATCTCCGCTTCACAGGAATAAGCATTAGGTCAGCTTGTGCCAAAGTGACTGTGGGCCACAAAGCCTGTAATAGCATGCTAGTATTGGTCTCTGGTCTCTAAGAGGCTAATCTCTATCCAGAGATTACATTGCTCATGGGGGTAAAACAGTCATCTTGCCGGGAAATACTGTGGGTACTTGTGACCTTTTAGCCTCTCGTGGACCCTGGACAAAAATAAAGCCTGAAAAGTGCTCATTATGTAGTATATATACGTCACCTACAGAATGTTCCCAGGCGTAAACGGTGTACCAATAGTTCAAAGCCAAGCCAACACAATTTGACATCACTTAAGAACCACACAACTAAATTGCAATACAACTTGAATGTATTACTAGATGTGTGACGCAAGTTACAATTATAGTGACATTTCCAGGAATTATCCCCTTTTCTTACTGGTTAACACACACTGGGATAAACTTCTGTTTTGCTCCAGGGCTTAAGTCCTCTTGGTCTCAGTTCAGAAAATTTTATCATGTCTCGGCAGCCTAAAATTCTCACTATCCCTTGCTGTCAGGATATGAGTCTCACATTTGTCTCCAGTGCATTGTACTAGGGCTGGATGAGATCATATAATTCTACGACACTGACACCAAGTCCTCCTGACTACAACCATAATCTCTACCACACTTCATGGTTCCATCTGATGTGTTCACTTCATCCAGGTTGCTCCTCTAGTTAGCGCCGCACTACTATACTCTGCTCCATAATGCTGTCTATGTATCAGGTTCTTCCTGGATCCATAACAGAATCCAGGAAACTCCATTTCCTGTTGACCAGCAGTAAGCCTTTTGGGATGATAATAAATGCAGCCCACCAAAGGCACAACGCAACACGGAACCAACAAGCACAAGGGGGCAACAAGAATAAATTAAGTTTGTTAAATATGGATTTATTTTGTAGAAGATATTGTCCCATCATGTCCACCTTCTCTCTTCACAGAACATTCTTTACAAACATTAAGTTATAAAGAACTTCTTAAGCAAACTTGTCAACTCTTGGAAGAAGATCTGTCTCTACTCTGTTAGGTGTCCCAGGACCAAGGGTTCCTTCCCTGTCCGTAACGCTAGGAGTGCCCTAGCTCGCCATGTTCCCCGGATTACTTCTGATGATGAAGACGCTGGGGCCACGTACCTTTCCATACTGAATCTGCCATCAGTCTGTACCCTTACCCCACCCAGGGAAGAAGGGAGTAGTAGTGTACTGTAATACACCAACCAGACTAACAAGGTAATACAAATAGGAATAAAGGAAATACAAATATACTTACACAAACAGAGGTAAACACACGGGAGTGGAGGATGGGGTAAAACCAAAGTAAGAGAAGAAGGGGAATTGGCACACACCCAAAACCTAGCAACATTCTCAGATAAATCCACCAAACATCTTCTCAAACCACAGACCATCATCTCCTAACCATTCAGCACAAGCTAACTCTGGCAATGAGTGCTTGCCAGGGTCTAGAATATATAGGAGATGAGTGGCTAAAAGTGCACAGCTGAGAGCCTTAATGCAGGAAACCTTCCAAGAGCTCTCAACTGAGCAGATTAACCCCTTGACTTCTAAAAGAAATCTTCACTGCTTAATATGAAGGTAAAGTGCTTCTAATCGGTGCATGACTAGGAGAAATCGGAGGCTGCTGTCTTCTGGCTCCTTTATGTCATGGTAAACCAGTGATAAGATCTGTGAGAAATGTCAGAATGTGGCAGGAACTATTAAAAACTGTTTTCCATAACCATGTGGCATATATAAATGCCAGGCCCGTTTGATAGTCTGTTTCCTGCCCCCTGAATATGTGGATGGATGCATCTGACCACAGAGCACCCTGGCACCAGTCCTCAGAAACTGTCCAGAAGCACTTTCCTGAAAGTTTTGAGAAGTCTTAGCAGAGCATGGAAGATCTGCAAATTCTTTAAAAAGTCCAAGCAATCTTCATCTCTTCCAGATTTTAAGGGAGAGTGTGAATAGCAGATTTATCAGAAAAAAATATGGAAAAATTTAAAATATTAACTTCTGGCACATCTTGAGTGACTCCTCTAAGTTGAACAGAGAGATGATATCCTCCTCCATGCTGTCAGCTCAGTTAAATGCTCACTTGATGACATTCATATGCCCATTAATTTTAAGGCCTAGCATTTAACATCATGTTCTAATGAGCTGGGAAAAGTCACACCTCGGTGGATGGCCCTGCATGAGGTGGATTAGTCACATTCAAAGAAGTCAAACCCTTCATTCCTTTTACTGGGGAGGAAATAAGACATCAGGGAAAACAAGCCAAGGTTCAGACATGTGCAAATATCTCCTTGTGTTGATCCGGTATGTCAAAAAGCCAGGAGCGAGAGATTATAAGAAATTAACTCTTGGAGTAAAGCCCCTGGAAATGAGATCAGGGAGACAAAACCTCATCACTGATGTCAGATAAAGGAGACATCATCACTTACTAAGGTCATTAAAGAAAGCAGAAGAGCATGTCCGAGTCAATGTGCCCGAAAAAGAAAGTGATAGAAGTAATGCAAGTCTACGAAAGATCAACAGCCTGGACCAGTATAGTCCATAGGACGGTATTGGCCCCGGGAGGAGGGCGACTTTCAATAACAGATGAGGTGCTATGTTTCTGAGCACACTTACAAATGTAGCAAGACAATGACAAACCATTTTATGAGCAGCCGAGGACCCAACTTCAGTAAAGAGTCAATATTTGTATATCATCTGTAAGGGGCGCTTTGTTTTCCGGGGAGGCAAATCGATGTTAATGGGAAAGAAGAAAGCAAGGTGTCAAGTCACATTCAGTCCTCAATTACTGGATCTGCCCCCAGATTAGGCAGAGGTGTCCGGATAGTTAGTCAGGTGACACTTCCCTCCCCAAAGCTGTGAGATCTCCCACTCCAATATTCTGTCTCTCCAAACACTGACAGCTGAAGAGACACTGGACCTCCACTTAGGTGTCATCTGCCATGTATTCAGCCTGGGATAGGGTCTCATATTGTGTAGTGTTGTAGGAATCCCAGGGTATAGCAGTATTACGTGGAAACTATGCGGCATTATTATTATTTGTATATTGTATTGTAATATTATTTCGGAACTGCACTACGGTGCAAAAGTTTTAGGCAGGTGTGGGGAAAAATGTTGCACAATAGGAACGCATTAAAAAAATAGACATGTTTATAGTTTAATTTTATTAATTACTAAAACGCAAAATGAATTAAGAGCATTATAAATCAAATCAATATTTTTCTTCAACAGAGGATTAGTCCTTCTAGGTAAATTGGCAGAAAGTCAGGGATTGTCTGTTTATATTGTCAAGTGTATGAGTTGCCAATTAAACCATTCAGGTGATAATTAGACTGAGGGCAGCAACTAGACACAAGGTAGTTATACTGCATCAGCAAGGTTTCTTCCAGTCAAAAAATTAAAAACAGACTGGCATCTGCCTGATGCCGGTGCTACTGTGAACAGCCTGTGCGTGCTCCTGTGGCTGCAAAGTGTCTGGACTTGTATCCCATTGAGCACATCGGGGACTTCACTGGTCACAGATCACACAGGAGCAAGAGCAGCAGATCTCCATTTGCCCCAGTACATTCAGAATAGAGAATGTTCCTCAGACGACCATTAATAACTTCAGTGATGGCAGCAGAGTCTGGAGGTGCGGGATTTCTGCATCTGCCTCATACGCGATACTAAATAAATTGAAATGTTTTGAAAAATGTTGTTTCCTTTTTTCACCAGTTGCAGATCAGTGAAGTCTCCATCATATGATTTCCGGCATTCCAGCACTTTTCCTTCTTGGTGTTATTTCATTGTTGAGGAGTGAAGTTATTACTTGGTTTTATGTGGTGGTATTATTTAGATTATTTTATTATGTGGGATCTAAGTGGCTGTATTATGTGTGAACACTGGGGGAATGTTATTTATATACTGGTTATTACTTGATGCCTTATGGTGGTATTATATAATATGGACTGTGCCTGGCAGCATAATCTTGTCACTATATAGCAGTATGCCTGTTTGTGTGGGGCAGAAATAAGAAGATGTTAGGATGAGCTTTACCCATTGCTTCACATTTTATAAAAAACAGCAGTGTCTGGAGCATCTGGTCTTTATGGGAAGTTTCTATACAATTTTTAAGCAGCCAGACCCAATTATACTGCATGCTAGTTATCTCATATTGTACCGCTCTTTTCTACTTCCGCTCATAGAGGTCATTGTTACAGCAGCTCCAGTTCTCATCTAACCTCATATCGAAGCAAAGGTCTCTTACATTTAACAATTTTGGAACGGACATTGGATTTCTCTTTGGCGCACAATGTAAAGATGCTAAATCAGACTCTATGTACGTTTACTGGAGACATTTCATATTCTTTTCCTATTAAAATGCCAATTAACTTGTTACCAGAGATGAGAAAGTGGAACTTAATTCTACTCAAATATTAAAAAAATCCACATTTACCCAAAGGCAAATTTTCTGTAATTTGTTTCCATGCAAATTCAGCAAAATGGAATCCACTGGCCACCATTAGGTTGGACTGTAAAAGGCCATCAAAAGGTTAAAAGCCACACACTTATACTCGCCCTACTGTTTACCTTTCTGGCCCCTCAACCTCTTTCTGTCACCCATCTGGTCCTCAGTGAATCTTCTTATCACTGCTACATTGAGACTTTTGGCTTTGATGAGGTTCATAATGATTCCTCAAATGCTCACACAAGATCACTGCACAGGTCATAACGTCATGATGTGACATTACATGCCAGGCCTTACCAGAAGTCCCCGCCTAACGTGAAGAGGCTTGGTGGAAATTATAAGACGATGAGCCTGTAAGGAGGAGGACAGACTGCCACATTCCCCCCTCAATACCCCAATTGTATTGATGTAATGAGAATTGTGATGTGTAATGTTTAAATGGGCTTTGCTAGGCATAGACTAAAGGCCCCGTCACACTAAGCGATATCGCTAGCATGTCACTGGTTTTGTGACGCAGCAGCAATATCGCTAGCGACGCTATGTCTGATACTTACCTTCAACCGGCTCCCCGCTGGTTATCGTTGATCACGTGATAACTGCCTGGGCCGTTTCTCATCGTCCGCTTCCTGCTGGGCTTCCTGTAGCGCCGACGAGCGACGCGTGGTCGCGGGCAGGAGGACGTCAGAATCGCCGCGTCTGACAGGTAAGTAACGACCCTCGACCGCTGCTATGTCACTGGTGAGATCTGCCTGTGTGGCAGCTCACTAGCGACCACTTAGCGATGCACCAGCGATCCATATCGTTGTCGGGATCACTTGTGCATCGCTAAGTGTGACAGTACCACAAGATAGCATTAGTGTCTGCCTGCATAATGTTGTGAATTGCCATGTGAAAGGTTAAATCTGCCCAGCAACAGACTGCAGGGTCATAGACAGTTAACCACTAGGGTTAGCTCCCAATGGGAGGGTCTAGAGTGCAGAGAAAGAGTTGGTTTTCAGTTTGGTGGTGTGTTGTAGAGACCTTCAGAGAGCAGATAAGGACAGGGAAGATGAACTTACAGTGGTGACAGTTCTCTTAAGCAGGAGAGAGGGGGTACTCTGTGACTGAAACTGTTGTAATACTGCAGTAGTATCTGGGCTCTGTGGAACAGCCTTGAAGAAAAGATGGATTCAGAGAGGCTATTGATGCATTTACTAGGGTGGTAGCTAGCAAGAGCTCCCTTACGTTACTTACTAGAGTATGGAGTCACCTCTATTGCCGTGTTGGTCATTTGATACGTTCGCAAGTATAGTGCTGTCGCCAGAATCCATTATAAATGTATCTCTGTATGATGCAGAAGAGTTCTTGAGGTGTACGGCCTGCTACCCTTCTTACCTAGGCTTGTTTTCAAGTAAAATGAACTTTGTTTTTATCAACTTGTCTGGATTCCTCATCCTGGAGATTAAGGGGTCTGATGCCGTACAGAGCACGACAGGTCTGAATATGAAGATGTCCAGGGTATCTCCAGGAATTCAAATTCAGCAGGCTCACTCAAATTTGGCTCAAAAATTTGCTTCTCAGTGAAAAAGATTCATTGTTAACTGAATCTGCCAGAAAGGGGTTGAAAATTAAATTTACTCACCTCTCCTTGGCCCTCCATGTATCTCTCCATTGTCGCAGGTCCTCTAATTGGTTCCTTTTATCTCTTCTCTCTTTCCTCTTCTATTCTCTTCTTATTCCGAGTCTTCAGCACTGCAGCTCTTCAATTAGCCCCATGTCAAGATGAGCACGACGCATGTCATTCACATTATTGACATGCATTGCCCCGCACATTGCCGCTTGGGGTGGGGACGAAGATCATTATGTCAATTGCATGAAAATATGAGACCTCGTGAAGAGCAGCAGTGCTGGAGGCCAATAATGAGAAAGTGGTTGGAGAGGAACAATTGGAGGGCCAGCGGCAGGACAGGTATGGGAAGGGACAAGTAGAGTTGAGTATCTGGGGCCACACAGTGCCACAGTACATGAGTGCCCCCTGTTACCTCTAAAGCACATCAAATTCTGCATTATAATGACCTATTAGATGGCAAAAAGCCGGTATACTCTGGCTCAGGGCCCTCTTTTGTCTGTCTGCCCCGTGAGTATAAAGGGTTATATTTTAACCTTTTCCATGTTATCTGAATCCTGCAAGATGGCAGCCAGTAAACTGAATCCTCAAAAATTCATATTCCTTAGAATTATTGGAGAAGCAAATAATGAAAAGACTTCTCCCGTGCTTCCCCCATACTCTAGAACTCTCTGCCGCAACACATCAGACTCTTACCATCAACGGAAACCTTCAAGAAGAACCTGAAGACCCACCTGTTCCGACAAGCCTACAGCCTGCAATGATCCTCGGTCTACTGAACCACCGCATGACCTGCTCTACCCTCTCCTACTGTATCCTCACCCATCCCTGTAGACTGTGAGCCTTCGCGGGCAGGGTCCCCTCTCCTTATGTACTTGTGTGTCCCTTGTCTTGCACATGTTTATTATACGTGTCTATATTTCCCCTTTTCACATGTAAAGCGTCATGGAATAAATGGCGGTATATAAATGCATAATAATAAATAATAATTTCATGCAGAAATCGATTTGCTTATCTCTAAAAATCTATGGGATTGGTTTTGACATGAGTTTCCCTGTGGTGTTTCTCTACCAAGCTGGAGGGATAAAATAGTTAAATTGTCAAATAAAAGGAAGCGAGAGATATCGGTCTGTCTATCAGAAAAGGATGAAATTTATTACCCAACAAATATCCTACCTGGACTCCGTTCAGCTCTTGGATACTTTTCTTTTTCCCTAGTTCTCAATGTCATCCTTTTCTCAAGTCCTTTCACTTTAACATTCATTTATGTCCAAGATGAGCGCCCTACGTAAACCCGCTATAGTATCAAACATTCCCTTCCGATGCTTCATTCCTGGAGCCTGACCTCTTCTCTAACTACTCTCTACAATGTATCCAAGACTACAGTCCCCGTCCATCCTCGTCATATTCTTTCGAGGACCTTTCTGCTTAGTCCACCATTTTCTTTGAACTTATGGAGCGACACATCTGAATGCCTTGAGAATGATTGAACTTTTGCAATATGTTCCCTGGGGAATATGGAAGGATTCCTCCTCCTTTAGCTCAATTACGGATTGTGGTCAATGAGAGTGGTATTCTGTGTTATCTTTGGTAAGGCCTCTAACTCCGAAGGTTAGAATTACTTAAGGAGACATGGCTGGGGAGCTTTGTCTCCGTCTTAATGACCTATAGAGCATCTAAGCTTCCTTCTCTACTGAAGAATAGATTGAGTAACCCAATGGATATTTTTTTATTGTGATAAACTCTGTTTTGCCCTGATAATCCCAGAAACCCTTTCAGCTGCAGGTGCCTTGAGTCCCAGCGAAACGGTTAAGGCAGAGATGAAAGCCTTGCATTGCCGTCCAGCTTTGCAATAATTAGTTCTTAATTAAGGACTTGAAAAGCCCGGGATGAAAAGGCAGCGTCCCCCCTCCTCTCCGAGTCCGGCTTGTCTCATTACACACAACTTTCCCCTTTTTGTCATGTAAGACCCTTCCATACAGCTCAGCAAACTTTCCTCAGACCACTTCCTATTGTCCTCATCCCTTTGGCTGCATGTTCTCATCTCTTTCTTGTTTAACAAGTTCAAACACTGCCAGGACCTCGGTCTATGAAGCCGCCGCTCCAGCTTTTCAAGCAGCTTCCCCTCTCTGACATCCCCATGTAGAAACACACAGCTATTAGGAAGAGTCCACAGTCAGATAATGGTGTGTACCCGAAACGCGCAAACTTCCTGGAGGCGATGACCTAGGAAGGACCGGGACTTCATTAGGGATGATTAACATGTCATAAAAAAAATATATAAAATAAAAAAAAAT
Organism: Dendrobates tinctorius; assembly: GCF_039654945.1. Taxonomy (NCBI): domain Eukaryota; kingdom Metazoa; phylum Chordata; class Amphibia; order Anura; family Dendrobatidae; genus Dendrobates; species Dendrobates tinctorius. Next base: position 123,167 of record NW_027361883.1, read on the forward strand.
ATACAATAAAATAAAAGGAAAATAAAATAAAAATTATTTAAAAAAACTAAATAAAATGGATATATATTAGATATGTAAAACTAAATATACCAGTCTATATAAAATCCCAGAAATAGAAAAAATCAAATAACAATGTAAAGAATATATAAATATAATTTTATAAGAATTGTAATGTAGTGGTAGAAAAAATACTAAGGGTAACAATAGCATCTCTAAAATTAAAATGGTCTCATTATTCTTTCATTTTTTTTTACCTTTGTTTTAAATCTTTCCATGTGTTGCATTGTTTGATTGATTTTTGTATTTTATATGTAGAGTTACCGGGTATATAATTCAGATCCCACCAAGGACGACATCTGCAAGGAGTTTGTATGTTCTCCCCGTGTTTGCGTGGGTTTCCTCCGGGATCTCCGGTTTCCTCCCACATTCCATAGACATAGTGATAGGGCAGATTCCAATCTAGATTGATTGTGAGCCCCATTGGGGACAGTGATGATAATGTGTGCAAACTGTAAAGCGCTGCGGAATTAATGGCGTGATATAAATGAGAAAAATAAATAATACTAAAATACAAAAAATTGCTAAGAATAATAAAAACATTGAAGTCATTTAACAGGTAAGACACTTTAAATTGTACATAAAATAATTAAAACTAAAAAGTAAAAAACAATCATAAAATGAATGTAATAAATACATTAATGAAGAGAGAATAATTATATGGATGGTATTACTCTTAATATGCTAAATTAAATAACAGATTCAGTTAATTATGTATAAAATAATAAAACATTGAAAAAAATCATAAATATACATAAAGATTAATTACATTTTATTTATTAAGCAACTTTTTTAATCTAAATTATAAAATTAAAACGTCTAAATACATAGAAAATAATGTAAACCATAAAATATAAAAATAATAATCACCAATAATGAATAGAGAAAGACAACAGGATAAATGTGAAGGTTATTATTAGTCTTAGCAATATTTTTATACCTAAATGATAGAATAGATACAACTAAACAAATTCCTATCAACAATAAAATGTTGTTTTTATATATTTGTGTTTAATTATTTATACATTTTTTTAATTGTACAAAAATATTATAATTTTTTTTACAATGAAATTATTTAAGTGCATATATATATTATGTATTAGTTTAAAAAACATATAAAAATATATTAAAACCGATGATAAAAAATAAATGAATGATGCATTTTCATTAGGGCGTTTGCACATTTTTTTTTTTTTTTTATTTCTGCTGAATTCATTTTCCTACAATCTCCGTTATATTTCGCTTTGTAGAACAAAGAAAAAAAAAAGATCTTCGCTTCTCCTTCCCAGTACAATATGAGAGGCACATGGATGACATCAGCGTGTTGTTCATTTTTGGGGGGCTGTTGCCTTGCGTAGGTGAATTTGTTACGCATCATAGATATTTAGAGCTTTTTTGTTTTATTACTTAATAAATAGGTCTGAATAATAAAAAATAATATAAATAAATAATGTAATAATAAAGAAAAAAGAGAATGAGAGAAGGAAGGAAAGGAAGAGGGAAAAAAAGAAGTGAGGAAAAATGGAAAGACAAGGAAAGAGAAAGATAATAAAAATATAACTTAAACTACAGATTACATAGATGCTACTCTTGCCCTCTTTTTGGGGGGAATAATTACCTGGATTCAGCAGGGATTGAGGGAGTAGTTTTTGGTACAGTAGTGATTAAAAAAAAAACTGCAACGACGACAAGAAAAATGTTCTCACTTATAAATCTATTATTTCATCATTATTTCCATAGTTATTATCAGTCGTATTTCCTACTAATAAAGGGCACTCGGAGTATCGTAGTATCACCACAAGGAGCAGCGATGGTGGTGATCTGAGCAGGAGGAGGAAATGGCACCAGAACAAGAACATAGAAAGAGATAAATTGTATTCATTATTAACAGAATTGATACCGGATGATACAGAAATGTGTCGGCCGACCTCAATGACCAGATCTTCTCCTCCGTCTCTACTCGGCTTCTTCTCGCAACATTTTAAAAGGCATTAAAAAAAATGCAGAAAATTCCGTGTTTTCAGAACATTTGTGGCCGGGGATTTGGGAGATGAATATTGTGTTTTCCAATCTCATACACTCATTTTCTGGAGTTTATAAACCATAGAGAAATCTATGTAGAAGGATCCAGATAACATTATACCCGGACCGGCCCAGATCGGGAAATAAAAGTGCAACTGCGGAGAGAGAATGTACAATGTTCTACTGTAGACTTTACCCCGAGAACAATCACTACGAAAGAAGGACAATAAAACAGCAGAAAATGGAGAGAGACTGTGAATCCAGCCTGTACGGCCGATACGGGGGCTTTGTTCACACTTTTCATTATACACAATGATTTCTAACCTGAAATTCGTATCTTTTGTATAAAAATCTGTGCGTGCTCTCTGCACTTATTCAGGCCTTTTTTTTTGTTGCAGAAAATGCACCAAAAAGTGCAACAAAGCAATGTAGACCGGAGGTTTTACCCTCGGATTTCAATTTCACAATGAACAATTAAAAACGACCCCAAAACAATTTCCAAGTAGATTTTTCACCTTCAAATAAAATCCTCATCATGTGGATGAGATGAACTTAAAATCCATCCTTTTTACCAGTTCTGTAAAATGATGCGGATTTTACAAAAAGAAAATCCGCTCAAAAAATCTGCACCAGATTCAAAGTAGACTTAGAGTTTGGTCAGAATTATGCATCAATATTTACAACCTAAACCATAAAATCCAAAAGGGGGAAAAAAAAAAATATTCTATATTCAATTTTTATTTTTTTTTTCCAAACTACAAAAGTGCAATAAAATAAAATCATATTCACGTTTTCATCACTTCATTAAGATGAATTGACATGTAATGTAAAAAATGTGGCAGGAAATCTGCACTAAAATTCTGCAATGTAAATTTTAACAAAATTTTGAAAAAAAAATATGCAGATTTTGTGGTTATTACAACAGATTTGTGCCGAATCTGAATTAGCATTAAAGTCTATAAAATAATTCTTACAAGATGTAAAGCAAAAAGAATATCAGCCGAGGGAACATGACTTCTTGTATAGGTTGTTTCTTCGCAAAGGAAAAGATGAACGAATGTTCCACAGAGGAAATTGTATTCAGTGCTTTCATTCTAAATGTTTCTTCCTTTAAAAATCTTGTATATTATTGATATGAAGTTAATTATTTAAGCAAAATGTAGTTTTTTAAAGAAAAAAAAAATTAGAAAAGAAAAGCAAAATGTCAAAATAAAAAGTAGAAATTTTATATGAACTTATCTGTTCATGATGATCGGAATTATTAATGTTGGAGAAGAAACATTTTTTTTTAGATTTCACATGAGATTAAAAAGTTTTTTTTAGAATAAATAATTTTATTAATAAAATACAAAAGTAGCAAAAGATAAGAGTTTGAACCAAAAGCGAAGGAAAGAGCCGAAGACACAAAATATTATTTAGAACGAGTAGGGAGGTAAAAAATAACACAAAGGATTGCAAGAAAAAAAAGGATTCAATTAGAAAAAAAAATTAGAAATGATTTCACAATTAAGTCACAAATTTTATAATCAGGATGGATCAAATGACATCGTAGCAACGATCATTTTGTTTATTTCCATTATTTAGCATTTTACTTTGACGGTAATACCTAAATAATAATAAAAACGTATTAGTAATATAATTATGTGTATAGATGTTTTTGCCTTTGGAACAGTTTATCACTACATTAAAATTGCAGCCGTGCAGTTCATGCGGTTATGTAAAAAAAAAAAAAAAAAATTGATGTTCCACCATTTTTTTTAATTAGATTTAATAGCATTTAGTCTGTGTAGAATATTGATAATTTCCAATGGAATAATGACCCAGAAGAGTCTTTATTCAGAAATGACAATAAACCCAATTTAAGAATCTGTTTATTAGAGTGAAATTTCATCACGAAGGGTTTATTATAGATTATCTTTGCCTTAATTATTGTATTATCTTTCACGTTGTTACTTATGACTTTTGAATTGTAAAGCGCTGCAGAATATGTTGGCACTATATAAAGAGTATTATTATTATATTAATGATTTTTATTTTTTTTTACAATTTTCTATTTTTTTTTTGCTATAAAGATTTTTAAAAAAATATTCCATTAAAGTAAACATAGGTGGAGGTAAGGCAGCAGAGACTAATGGACTTGAGGTGAATTGACTAGACAAAGAAGTTCAGCCATAAAATTACAATTTTATTAAACCAATGTGTACAACCGATAAAATGAGATGCCAATCCATACACCAATCAAGGAAATATGCAAATATTAATCCTATATGGAAGAATGTACACAGCAGGGAGATCAAAACTACAAATGCCTAAGTGGTAACTACCCATGCAGCATACCCTGCAGAGTACATACTGAGTCCTCAGTGTGCAACACAAGATGAAAGTAATAAATGTATACAATATATATATCACTTAATGTGTGACTGTCCTAAAAATTAACATCTTTGCCCAAACCATTATAGCTGACTTACCATCTACTGGTCAGAAACAGTTATGCCACAAAGTTGGCACTAATGCATAATATGCAGACACAGGCGTTCCCAGGTGTAAAAAAAAGCAGCTATTTCACCCAGTAGTAGTCAGTAAATATAGTCTCAGTCTGACTAGTGTGAGCAATGACTGCCCTCACTAAAGATTGGGCATGTTGTAAAAAACAGTCACCATGTAATCCCCACACTGATAAGCAAGGTTCATAAGAGTGCAGAGTACACTGAGGAAACATACAACCTTGTATGGTGTTATCCCCGACGCGCGTTTCGCCACAGCTTCGTCCAAGGGGGTAGATTGTATTTGAGTTTGAAGTGCCATTATTAGTAGGCCTTCTTTTTTTGGATATATTGAGGTGAATTGAGTTTGCCATTAATTTAAAAAAAAAAAGTTGGATTTTCCCTTTATTTAGATTTTTTGCAATTCACTTTGTGTAAATACAGGAAAATGGTGGCCAGCTGACCGCTGTTTAGCAGGAGTGGGAAAAGAGCTGATTAAAAAAAAATTACTGTAATACTTATGTATGGAATAAGGACTTCAATGGCGTAGGGCAATGACGGCAGAGACACGCTTAGTGAAGGAAGTGATTTATATATAATTGTGCACAATAAATGTGGAAATACGTAACGGGTTCAGAGCACAGACATACAGCAGCACATAGCAAAAGGTTCAGCAAAGATGGTAAGTTATTAAGAGTCACTGAGTACGGAATATAACTGGGTATTGCAGGCAAAGTCCAGAGTATAACAAATGTCCAGCAGGATAATGTTCAGCGGGCACCGGGTAACAGCTACTAACCAGTATAGCAAACAGAAGTCCAGTTGTAGCAAGCCTCTGGTATGATGAGTCCGGTGGAGATCCAGTAGGGGGACCTTCAGTGGGCACAAACTAACCGGTTACGGTAGCCAGAAGTCCAGCAGTATCCAGAGGTCCAGAGAGGTGAAGTTTCAAGCAGGAAGCAGGGTTGTTCCAGAGTCACAAGATCTGGGAGAGTGGCAGGGCAGGAGCACACCAGGAATCAATATACTCGAGCGATTTGCTTGTGCTTAGGGGCTGGTTTTTATGCAGCTGGGGAGGAAGTGATGTAAACAAAAACTCCATCTTAACTAAGGGCAGCTAAGAGGAAGTGATGCGACAGGACCGAAAACTCCATCTTAACCAAGGGCAAAAGTTTATTCAAAACAGACCGGAAAGTCCTAGGATCCTGACAGTACATCCCTCCCAAAAAACGGCCTCAGGACGGAACAGGACCGGGCTTGTCCGGGTACCTCCGATGGAACTGAGCAATCTTCCTAGATGCGTTGATGTTGTCAACGGGTTCCCAGGAGTCGTCCTCGGGTGGATAGCCTTGCCAGCGAACCAGGTATTGCAGCTGTCGCCGATGGAGACGGGAGTCGAGAATGGCCTCAACGACAAATTCTTCTTGGCCATCTACCATCACCGGGGGAGGCGGTGGTACAACACGTCCCTGAAAGGTATTAGGAGTTACCGGTTTGAGCAGAGAAACATGAAAGACCGGGTGTACCTTCATAGTCCGTGGTAACTTCAGCCGACAGGCCACGGAGTTCACAATCTCTGATATCCTGAATGGGCCGATGTATTTTTGCCCCAGCTTCTGTGAAGGGACACCAAGCTTCAGGTTTTTGGTGGACAACCAAACAGAGTCCCCTACCTGGTACGAGGGTGCCGGTCGCCTGTGAGCGTCTGCCGAGTCCTTTTAACGTCGCTGAGCAGTTGTCAAGGTGTCTTTCAGGACCTCCTGAACTCGTTGCAACTCCGTCACCCTGTCTCCAACCGCGGGTACAGGGACTGCGACTGGTGACCTAGGCAGAATACTTGGATGGTAACCCAGGTTTGCAAAAAAAGGGTGTTACCTTCGTGGAACTACTCTGGGTGTTGTTGTAGGAGAATTCTGCCAGAGGAAGGAGCTTCACCCAATCGTCCTGTAGATGGCTCACGTAACATCTCAGGTATTGTTCCAGGGTCTGGTTGGTCCGTTCCGTCTGTCCATTCGTCTGAGGATGGTAGGCAGAAGATAGACACACATTAATTTGGAGTGCAGAACAAAACCCCTTCCAGAACCTAGAGGTGAATTGAACACCTCGGTCAGAGATGATCTGATCCGGGACCCCGTGTAAACAAAATACGTTCCGTACTACCAGGTCAACAGTCTCTGCGGCCGAGGGGAGGCCAGTACAGGGGATGAAATGGGCGGCTTTGGTCAACCGGTCTACCACTACAAGGATAGTAGTGCTGCCACTTGATGGAGGCAGATCCACAATAAAATCCATGGAGATGGACCCCCAGGGGCGAGACGGCACGGGTAAAGGCTGGAGGAGGCCTGTAGGAGCCATACGAGGGACCTTGCACCGGGCACAGATCACACATGATGTGACGTAGTCTCTCACGTCTTTCATACAGGTGGGCCACCAGAAGAACCGGGTCAAGAACTCCTGAGTTTTTTGTACTCCCCTATGGCCTGCCACCGTGGAGTCATGAACCAATTTAAGGACTCGAAGTCTTACAGCCTCCGGGACATACAGGCGACGTTCTCGTAACCACACACCATTCCGAAGAACAAGTGCCACATCGCTCGGGGGGGCAGCAAGGAATACATCACCATTATAGGCCTGCTTGATGTCCTTCCATAAGTCCTGGTCCACTCCGATGAAGTTGGAATCAGACAACACGGTTTGAGATGATGAAGGCACAGGGTCCGAGGTGTGGAGACGGGATAAGGCATCAGCCTTTCCGTTACGGGAACCTGGTCGAAATGTGACAACAAAATTAAATTGATTAAGAAAAAGGCTCCCCCTGGCTTGCCGTGGGGACAGACATCTGGCAGATTTCAGAAATTCCAGGTTGCGGTGATCTGTGAGTATCACCACTTGTTGTGCCGCTCCCTGTAAGTGGTGCCGCCATTCTTTGAAAGCAGACACAATCGCTAGCAACTCCTTGTCTGCAACATCATAATTCCTCTCCGCAGGGGACAACCGTCGAGAAAAGAAAGCACATGGGTGCAGTAAAGCTTTGTCCCCAGTTCTCTGGGACAGAACTGCTCCCAGAGCATAATCGGAGGCATCGACTTCTACAAGGAACGGAAGTGAGGGGTCTGGGTGAATCAGAATTGGTGCTGATGTAAAACAAACCTTGAGATGGTCAAAAGCCTCCTGAGCCTGGACGGACCACACAAACCTCTGACCCTTCTTGGTTAATGCGGTAACAGGGCGGACAATTTCTGAGAAATTACGGATGAAACGCCTGTAGAAGTTGGCAAATCCGACGAATCGTTGCACCTCTTTGATGGTACCCGGTACCGGCCATTCCAGTATTGCTTTTATCTTGCTGGTTTCCATATTTAGACCCTGTGGAGAAATGACATACCCTAGAAATTGAATATTAGTACAATGAAATTCACATTTCTCAAGCTTGATGTACAGGCGGTTATCACGTAGGCGAGCAAGGACCGTTTTGACATGCTCTTGATGTTCCTGCAAAGAATTAGAATAAATCAAAATATCGTCCAGGTAGATGACCATGAACTGGTCCATAATGTCCCTGAATATATCGTTCATCAAGTGTTGGAATGTTGTGGGGGCGTTGCAAAGGCCGAAGGGCATGACTAAATACTCAAAGTGTCCGTATCTACACCTGAATGCTGTCTTCCATTCGTCCCCTGGACGGATACGGAGCAGGTTATACGCCCCTCGGAGATCTAACTTGGTGCAAATTGTAGCCTGTTGGACCCTTTCTAATAATTCGGGGATCAGAGGCAATGGGTACCGGTTCCGAATGGTGATCTTGTTGAGCTCCCGGTAATCTATGCAAGGGCGCAGAGTTCCTTCCTTCTTTACGAAGAAGATGGGTGCCCCTGCGGGTGAGGTAGAGGGACGAATGAAACCCTTGGCAAGGTTCTCATCAATATATTCTTTTAGGGTGTGTAGTTCAGGGGCCACCAACGGGTACACATGTCCAAACGGTATCTCCGCTCCGGGTAGTAAGTCTATAGGACAATCGTAAGGTCTATGTGGGGGGAGCTGATCAGCATTCTGTTTATTGCAGATGTCAAGAAAGTCATGATAGACCGGTGGCAGAACGGGTACCTGTACATTGTCCTCCATAGCATGCGTTGTTGGAGCCGGTTCAGTTGGTTTTACGGCAGGAGCAGTCTGGGATGGGAAGGAAATCTCTTTTGTCTCCCAGTTGATGACTGGATTGGTAGCCCGAAGCCAGGGGATTCCTAAAATGACTGGAAAATGTGGAGATGAAATTAACATAAAGACAAGGGTCTGCTGCTGACCTGGTTTGATCATACATTCGAGGGGTACAGTCTCTTTATCCACGGGTCCGGAAGTCAATGGGGACCCGTCCACGGTTTCCATGGTAACTGGTGATGCTCTCTGTTGAGACGGGATACCGTGTTTCCTAGCAAAAGAGAGATCCATGAAATTCCCCCCAGCCCCAGAGTCAATCATTGCAGCCGTAGGAATTAGCTGTTTCTTCCATTTTATTTGTATAGGGAGCGAGCAGTGGGTGGATCTCCCTTCAGAGTCCTTAGCTGCAGTGGATAGTACTGTGGAGGGAAATACCACATCCAGGTGGGAACTAGCTTCGGATTCTATGTCGGTATTATCATATTCGGCTACAGCCGCCAAGATCTTATTGGAACGATTAGGATGCCTTGGACAGTCAATAAGGAAATGGTCTGATTTGCCGCAATAAAAACATAGCCGTTCACGGAGCCGATGTTCGCGGCGTTCCTGGTTCTGTACAGAGTCGACTTGCATGGGAACCTCCACAGGCTCTCGTGGTGTCTTAGGAACAGGTTCCCTGGTAGGTGACGGAAAGTCAGGTACTCTGTTAAGTGCTGCCCATCTTTCCTGTCTGCGCTCTGTTAAACGGGTATCAATGCGCACACAGTGTTGAAGGAACAGGTCAAGATCATCGGGTGATTCGGCACGGGCTAACTCGTCCTTGATGGCACTGGACAGTCCCTTTTTAAATACCGACAACAACGCATTGTTACCCCAGTCAGTGTCCACCACCAGTCTTTTGAAGTCGGTGACATATTCAATCACAGGCCGCTTGCCTTGCCGTAAGGAAAGGAGAGCCGTTTCAGCAGTATTACGGCGGTTCGGATCGTCGAACATCAGTGCCATAGCTGTTAGAAAATCCTCTAAGCAGTTCAACCGCACGTCCCTGGTCTCAATCATCGGGTTAGCCCAGGCCAGGGCACGTGAAGTCAGCATCATGATTATGCATAATACTTTAGATCGATCCGATCGGTAATAGTCCGTATTCACATCAAAGAATAGCATGCACTGATTAATGAAGCCACGGAACTGACTGCGCTCACCATTAAAGCGGAAGGGAGGTAATTTAGGCATACTGGGAGCAAATCCGGGCGATGTACGGTCGGCCACCTCAGCCTCCACCTTGCCTTGTAGTTCCTGCATAGCTGTACCCAGGAACTGGTGGTTATGATTCAGCCGTCCCTCGATATCTCCAAGCTTGGCGTGCACAGCATCCATGTCCTGCTGTAAGGAGTGGATCATGGATTATAGCTGATCTAATCGTGCCTCTGACATTGCCCCAGCGAAGTCCTCTAAAAGGGCTCGAGTATAATGTAATACTTATGTATGGAATAAGGACTTCAATGGCGTAGGGCAATGACGGCAGAGACACGCTTAGTGAAGGAAGTGATTTATATATAATTGTGCACAATAAACGTGGAAATACGTAACGGGTTCAGAGCACAGACATACAGCAGCACATAGCAAAAGGTTCAGCAAAGATGGTAAGTTATTAAGAGTCACTGAGTACGGAATATAACTGGGTATTGCAGGCAAAGTCCAGAGTATAACAAATGTCCAGCAGGATAATGTTCAGCGGGCACCGGGTAACAGCTACTAACCAGTATAGCAAACAGAAGTCCAGTTGTAGCGAGCCTCTGGTATGATGAGTCCGGTGGAGATCCAGTAAGGGGACCTTCAGTGGGCACAAACTCTAACCGGTTACGGTAGCCAGAAGTCCAGCAGTATCCAGAGGTCCAGAGAGGTGAAGTTTCAAGCAGGGTTGTTCCAGAGTCACAAGATCTGGGAGAGTGGCAGGGCAGGAGCACACCAGGAATCAATATACTCGAGCGATTTGCTTGTGCTTAGGGGCGGGTTTTTATGCAGCTGGGGAGGAAGTGATGTAAACGAAAACTCCATCTTAACTAAGGGCAGCTAAGAGGAAGTGATGCGACAGGACCGAAAACTCCATCTTAACCAAGGGCAAAAGTTTATTCAAAACAGACCGGAAAGTCCTAGGATCCTGACAATTACCTTGCGGCTCCCTTGTCCCTCTGCAGCCCACAATCCAGTCCTCTGTGCCCTCTGGTTTCTTATTTCCATCTTTCCCCATTGTGTAACGTCGTCTTCAACCTTCTTCACTCTATACTGGGGCTCGCAGAGCTGACTCGGCATCTGACGGCACAATGTAATATTGAAGCACTTGTCGCTATGTGACCACATTATCACGTGATGTACCAGAAGCCAAATCAGCGCCTTGAGTAAGGCACATCATAATATTGTGAATTCAGCACATGTGCCACAATTACAGGGTGTGTGCCATAATGCCAGCAGCCTACTCGGTGTAAAAAAAACCCCAGCAGAGAGTAGAGGAGGCCAAAAAACCTATGCAACATTGGAGGCATAGAGAAGAGGCTGAGTGGTGGCTTGAGGTGGCAGAACGGATCAGATGCAGGTCAAATTTCATTTCCAAATCCAAGCGACTTCCTGGATTTGAATCTCTGCAGATTCATTCATCGCCATATTGATCACCGTACCGAATAGATAGGTGTCAGCCTGATAATGGTTCAGCCAGTCATTCAGCAGTTCTTTCTTCAAGCTCGAGTGCTCCCGTGTTCTTTATGAGAAAGCCTGGTCAAACTCTTGTGGATGCTGCTTGCTTTTGGAGAACAGAAAATTTGTCGGGAATTTGGGAAGACCCCATACATAATAGACTGTAAAGCAAGCCCACCAAAATCAGAAGGTTCACCAATGTTTATCCAATGCATGGGTGGGCTCTTAATTTTCCCGATGGGTCAAATGAAATATCATGATTATTGTGGAGGGCAGAGCCAATTGCTGATATTAATTCTTCTCAATATTAAATTATATTTATCATTATTTTTAATTTATGTTTTAGTTGTGTCACTTATTATTGAGAATAATTAATTCTTCTGACTCTTGGCATAACGGCATGTTATGATAGGGCTTATTGTAACTTGTATTTTTTCCTGTAGCAGCTGATCAATGTCATATATGTCTTCTTATAAAGTTTATAAATCATATGCTCTTGTTATTCAGCCTTTGTACTTAAGCAGCACCCATCACGAAGTATGATGGCCCCACAGTCCTCTTACACAGTATGAAGCCCTCCCACAGCTCACAGCACAGTATGGTGACCCCACAACTCCCTAACACTATATGATGGCTGCCACATGTAGAATGACGACCCCAAAGCTCCCCACACAGTATGGTGACCCCATAACTTCCCAACACTATGATGGCTACCACATACAGAATGATGACTCTTAGGCTCCTCACGCAGTATGATGCCCCCACAGCACAGTATGGTAACCCCACAGCCACCTGTGTCCCCAGGTATGCCAATCTGGTCTTGTTTGAGGGATCTTACTACGGATACCTGGGGCTCACTAATTACGCCCCCTTCGGAGCCCCACCGTACCGAGGTCCCGAGGTTCCACTTGAAAATAAAAAACTAACGTGAACTTAAACACCTGTGCCTCCGCGTCCATTTGTTACACTTTGCACTCAGTGCATAGCCTTTAAGAGTAAAGAAGTACCACTACATGATACAGGGCATATCTGAGTCCCTCTTCCATCAAATTTTTGGCAGTTCTTGATTCTTCATAAATTACACTGAAATTTACTTTTTTTTTAGCAAAAATTCAATTTTGGTTTACTTATATTATTTTTTTAAAATGATTTTAAAATTTTCATTATATATAAGTTTTTATACAGGAAAAAAAATGTTTCTTAACACGTTTTTCCTATAAACAACATGCTCTCTAATATTTTGAAAGTTTTGTTGTCCGTCTTTAAAGTGGAGTAAAAGTTTGACACCATTGTTCTCAGCAGCGATCTATAAGTCATAGATGCTTCCAGGGGTCTTCACCATGCTGTTCTCCTTCCAAATCAGCAATTTTTCCATCCATTTCAACATTTTCACTGCCCCCAGTCCTTACTTGAATTAAATGTTCTCATGTCTTCATAGAGGGATAATGTCTACTTTATTGTTCATGGATAGTTGAACCATGTGTTCTCCTATATTTATGGATGGTTGGACCATGTGCTCTCCTGTATTCATGGATGGTTGGACCATGTGCTCTCCTGTTTTCATGGATGGTTGGACCATATGCTCCTGTATTCATGGATGTTTGGACCATGTGCTCTCCTGTATTCATGGATGGCTGAACCATGTGCTTTCCTGTATTCATGGATGGCTGAACCATGTGCTTTCCTGTATTCATGGATGGCTGAACCATGTGCTTTCCTGTATTCATGGATGGTTGGACCATGTGTTCTCCTGTATTCATGGATGGTTGGACCATGTGCTCTCCTGTATTCATGGATGGTTGGACCATGTGCTCTCCTGTACTCATGGATGGTTTGACCATGTGCTCTCCTGTATATATGTATGGTTGGACCATGTACTCTCCTGTATATATGTATGGTTTGACTATGTGCTCTCCTGTATTCATGGATGGTTGGACCATGTGCTCTCCTGTATTCATGGATGGTTGGACCATGTACTCGCCTGTATTCATGGATGGTTTGACCATGTGCTCTCCTGTATTCATGGATGGTTGGACTATGTGTTCTCCTGTATTCATGGATGGTTGGACCATGTGCTCTCCTGTATTCATGGATGGTTGGACCATGTGCTCTCCTGTACTCATGGATGGTTGGACCATGTGCTCTCCTGTACTCATGGATGGTTTGACCATGTGCTCTCCTGTATTCATGGATGGTTGGACCATGTGCTCTCCTGTATGCATGGATGTTTGGACCATGTACTCTCCTGTATATATGTATGGTTTGACTATGTGCTCTCCTGTATTCATGGATGGTTTGACCATATGCTCGCCTGTATTCATGGATGGTTGGACCATGTGCTCGCCTGTATTCATGGATGGTTGGACCATGTGCTCTCCTGTATTCATGGATGGTTGGACCATGTGCTCTCCTGTATTCATGGATGGTTGGACAATGTGCTCTCCTGTACTCATGGATGGTTTGACCATGTGCTCTCCTGTATTCATGGATGGTTGGACCATGTGCTCTCCTGTATTCATGGATGTTTGGACCATGTACTCTCCTGTATATATGTATGGTTTGACTATGTGCTCTCCTGTATATATGTATGGTTTGACTATGTGCTCTCCTGTATTCATGGATGGTTGGACCATGTGCTCTCCTGTATTCATGGATGGTTGGACCATGTGCTCTCCTGTATTCATGGATGGTTGGACCATGTGCTCTCCTGTATTCATGGATGGTTGGACCATGTGCTCTCCTGTATTCATGGATGGTTAGACCATGTACTCACCTGTATTCATGGATGGTTTGACCATGTGCTCTCCTGTATTCATGGATGGTTGGACTATGTGTTCTCCTTTGTTCATGGATGGTTGCACCAAGTGTTTGCCTGTGTTTATGGTTATCAACCCTGCTTAACAACTTTATGTCCACTACTTCCATTGAATAATGTTTAGTTCTATATATAGCCAAAGAATTCCATTTAGTTGTCAAAAAAAATCTTATTTTCTAAGGGGTCAATTATACTTTCAGCACAAGTGCCTGAATAAAGCGAGTAATTTATAAGAAATAAAATTAAATTTTCACCCCTATGTAGACTGTTCCATTTCCTGTGCAAACTGGTGTAAGGGATGTGTAAATTCTAAACTACATTACTTTGCCATTACACTTATGTAAATGCTGAGAGTCTGGAGAATTTTGAGATGGTTTTGTTGTAAATACTTATGTCCCCCCAAAAATTGAGAAAAGTATTCAAGGTGTGATACCTTTATTGGCTAACCAGAGAAATTATGTTTGCAAGCAAGCTTTCAGGACTAAGAAGGCCCCTTCATCAGGCTAGATCACAAGTGACACAAGATGGTTTTGTGAAAGGCGCCTGAGAAGGTTATTTGGAGATCACTGCTATTTCGAAAATCATTAATACAGAAATTAGATAAAATAATTGAATCCAGGTGATAATACATTGTGTTATATTAGCCACGGATTTCCGAAATCAGTGTTAATTTCTGATCCATCAACAGCTAATCAACAATTTCCACCATTACCTCCACTTAGTAATTAATCAGTGTCTTCATGAATTAAGATAATGGCATTGAGTACTCATTTCCCTCACATTTCCTTTCTTCTCACACCTCCCAGGACAGAGGAGACCCTTGACTTTTGTTATTGAGAGTGTTGGTCACAATGGGGCTGATAAGTAATTACTTACAATGAGGTAATTAGCAAACCAATAAGCTACTGAACAGGGATCTCACTCAGTCAAGAGTTCAGTAGTTGTCCATTCTCTGTCTGGACTGATTGCATCTAAAGTAAACCGGCGTCTCAAGATGTCCAAGTAGACTGGCCATTTGTGACCAAACTGAACAAGGCATGTAACGAGTAGAGTTAAAAGCAGTTATCTGCGATTTCCCTCATAAAGCATAAGGCTGGCCATCGATGGTTGTCGGCTAAACGGCTCTTTGGCCAAACATTCTGCTGACAACCATCTAAGACGACTTTCACAAAGACAGGAGCACTCACTTGGCCGCTTCTCTATGAGAAAGTCACCAGCAGACATGTTGACCTGCAGCTTATTTCAGTGAGAACAATGCGATCAGCAGTCTGAAGTGAGAAATGCATGATTATCTCTCCTGACCATAGGTCAGCCTGCTCATCCAGGGTTCAGCTGACGTTAGTCTAATGTATATAACGGCAGTAATGCTACAATGTAGGTAAAAAAAAGTCGTACGTCAAGAATTTTGATTTATAGCATTTCAGTAACAATTCTGTAAAGGAGTGATGTTTCCAATTTTGGACATTTGGGCAATTTTCCCAAAAGTTTTCCAATCCTGAAAAATATTATAATGTTTGTTGAATGACTTACTTTTTCTGCTAGCTGCAGCTACTGATTTGTTGATTTGAAACATGCTGAAACAATTGGATAATAACTGTATAAATTACTTTATCAAGACAATGGTATGATTAGATGAGACCAGATGAGTTCGGTTAAAACGACTGCCCAGGCTTCACACAAAAGTCTGCAGTCTCGCTATGTGACCACAGACTTCTGAATGATGACAGCGTCTGGTGTATGTATAGTAGGCTGTCAGGATTTTCCGGTATTGAAGGTGTGAGGGAGCCACCATGTTACCATATGTTTGAGATTTTCATACTTGTGGTCTTGAGCATTCTAGAAGTATTCGGCTTCTCTCACTGCACCTGTATTAAGAGAAGTAGGCACGTCTATTCGGCATGTGACCCCTTACTACGCCTGGCTTGCTCACACCTCTAATACCGGTAAATCTTTCTAGTGTACGCTCAGCTAGCAAAGTAAAAATAAATAAATCTTATTCAGGTTTCTAGTCCCAAATATCCCACTGTAAGAACTGTCCAGACTCCCTGCTGGTCTCCATCCTTCATAGGAGACCAGTAAGATAAGAATATTTGTTTCCTCTTCTTTTATTTTATAACTTTTTAGTTATTTTTTTTTTGGGGGGGTAGACAGTTCTTTAAAAGATTGTTACGAATATCAGACAGTAATTGTCTCCTTTAATACTTTTGAGCTAAGATTTTGACCCCAGTTCAAAACATATTGTGACATCTGGTTGTGATATCTCTTCCTTCTTCAGACTATTCACCAATTTGCCATTTTAGGTCTTTACACACATTGGCTCATCAGTCTTCCGACTCTTCGTGTTTGCTTCTTGTCTTCGTCCCTGACTGCATTATTTTTTATTTTCTTTGCCATGTTGTTTTCTCTTTATTACTTTTCTTCTATTTTTTTCAAAAACCTTTCTCTTGAGTATATATATTTTTCTCTAGAAGATAATAAATACTATTTGGACGCAATGGTCGGGGAAAAAAAACAATGCAAATTGTGTGAAACTATCAATGACTTTGTAATGTGCGGAATAAACTTTTATTTTACTAAAAGTCTTTCCAACAAAATTCCCTCAATCCCATCTTTTAATAAACCCCAAGAGCTTGTTATTTTGGTACTCCTGTGAAGTCCAGCCTAAAGAGACCTTCATTGGAGATCATCATTTTACCTATTTCATATTTTTAAAAATCTAAAAAACAAATATATAACATTTTGAATTTTCCCTCTTCCCAGGTTTAGAAATAAAATATTTAATAAGACTGCATCTATAACAGACCAAAATTTCAAAATATAAAGATATTTAACCCATATAACGAAAAAAAAAGCACAACTCCAAAATGGTTCAATCATTTCACACAAAAAATGCAATGTAACTTGCATCAGTTCGCTACACAAAAAAAAGCAAATCCTCTTGCAGCTCCCTCGATGGAAAACTAAAGAAAAAAAAGATATTTAGAAAATGAGGACACAAACCGATTTCCCATTTTTCTTAATTTCTGAATTTATTTTCATCACTCAAATACAAAATAGACTTTACAATCTTGGGAATCGCTGTAATTATAGTGACCCAGACAAGTCATGTCATCAGGTCATTTCTAAAGCACAATAAACTGCTAAAATACATAATCCAAGAAGTGATCGCAGAATTGGATTTTTACATTTTTTCATTACACTTGGAATTTTTTTTGTTCATTACTTTATTTGGCAAAATAAACGATAGGATTGAAAATAACAAGTCCTGCAAATAACAAGTCCACAGAATGCTATGTTGGTAGAAAAATGGATGAAGGGAAGGCAAAATGTAATGCATACATATATAAAAAAAACTATATAAATGTAAAAAGAAAATTGAAAATGGAGATATGGCTACAAATCTTTTCTTCGCGTTTCAGTACAGTCTACATTTACATAAGAATAATTGTTTATCTTGTTTTCTTTCCAAAATGTTCTAATTTTGGACTATAAACTTTCTAAAGGCTTTCTACTCCTCTGCCTTATGTGATTAACCTGTTTGGTCCCAGCCGGACGCGGCTCAAGCAGCACGTTAGTTAACCGCTCAAAAACAGTTCAACAAATAGGAATTGAAACCCTTTCATCCTGAAGCTTTGTAATGCGGAGAGGAACATTTTCCATTGTGATTTTCTCAATACCACAACAATGGCCCTTTGTTTTGGTTTATTTGCTCCCACAAATGCTCATTATTAAAGCCCAAGATTTCCTTGATGCTTCTGGTAATGTCCTCTCTACCTGCAGATGGACGGTTCTGCTTCCTGCCTATAATTACAGTTCTAGTTTTGGTGGAACTGGGCCAAGTATCTCAGTCAAGACAGAGAGGCCTTGAGGCCATCAATAACTCCTTAGATGGTCACAAACAATAGTGTTGGCCAGTTTGTTTTGGAAGTCTGATATGATGGTCTTTCTAGAGACGGAAATCCTTCTAGACCGTTTGTTTTGTATTCTACGTCTCGGTTGGTTCGGGGATATCTCTTCTTATGAAAGTCTCCACATTTTATATGCAATGCAATAACTATAGGGTTAATGGGATTATCCAAGTAAAACAGCAGGAGATGTGATATTGTGAAGAAATGACCAATCCCCCAATGCTTCCTTGCCCACATTGCACTGGAAGTGTTTGTAAAAGATAGACCACCCTACAGGTTGCTTTTGGGGTGCATGGAAAGCAAAAGCCAAGTCATTCTGGATCCATAACACTTGGCCACACTAAGAATCACCTGCCATTATGATTCTCCAGGTCACTATGAGTTCGTAACCACCAAACATGTCTAGATTCTTTTTTTATTTAAGTGGTGAAAATAAATTCCAAAGTTTGTTAAAAAAAAAATTGTGCCACTTTCCAAGACCCGTAGTGTCTCCATTTTTCGTGATCTCGGGATGGATGAGGGCTTATTTTTTGCAAGCCGATGTTTTTAAAGACATCATTTTTGCATGATTGCCCGTTATTGCATTTTAATGCAATGTGGGGGTGACCAAAAAAACATAATTCTGGCATTTTGACTTTTTTTCTTGTAACGCCGTTTATCAATCGGGTTAGTCCTTTTTTTATTAATAGATCAGGCGATTATGAACGCGACGATACCAAATATTTGTATGTTTGGTTTTATAATTGTTTTATTTTGAATGGGATGAAAGAGGGGTGATTTGAAATTTTACATTTTTTTTTTTTTTAATTTTAACATTTTTAAAAACTTTTAATTTTTACTTTTGGCATGCTTCAATAGTCTCCATGGGAGACTAGAACCTGCCATAACCTGATCGGCTCTGCTACTCACAGGCGATCTGATCACTTGCTATGAGCGCCGACCACCGAGTGGGGCTCATAGCAATCCAGCAATGACAACCATAGAGGTCTGCTGGAAACCTCTGATTGTCACGCTGACACATCAGTGACCTGTGATCATGTGACTGGGTCACCAATGGGCAGGATTTCTGACGCGATTCCAGTAAGCGCATGTTAAATGCTGCTGTCAAAGCTTGACAATGGCATGGGTGGATCGTGATTCCACCCGCGGTTGTTGTGGGCACATGTCAGCTGTACAGATCAGCTGACATTGGCTCAGAAAGGTGCGGAGGGGAGTCTGATGTGGGCGCAATATTACGCCCAATGTCGGAAAGGGGTTAAAGAGGTTGTCCGCTACTTTATCATTGATGACCTAGCCTTAGTAGAGGTCATCAATATCTGGTTGGCGTGGAACACCAGCATCCCCAATGATCAGCTATCCTTGGTGCCGGCAGCCAATTATGGGGCTGCTCTGTCTACTGATAATGGCCCCCGTCAAGTACTGCACTACCTAAATCAATAAAGGGCAAATGTGCAGCACCTGGGCGCGCCCACTATCAGTAGTCACAGCTTTCTGCAGCCTCGGTGTTGAGCTACATATTGGCTGCTGCAGAATAAGTTAACTGAGAATCTGCAAGTGGGCTCCCTCTGACTGTCCAGTGGGAGAGTCTGTAGCTCATTTTGCTGTCTTTTTCTAAGCTCCTTTCACCTGATTTATGACCACAGTCCACATAAAAGTCCAATGCACTGGGAAACAAAGGTCCTGCAAAAGCAAAATGGGGCAAAACTTTTTTCCTTCCACTCCACTTTCCATTAATCTGCTTGGATACAGCACTGTGTGAACAGCCGGCTTCTTTAGCAATGACCTTTTGTGGCTTCCCCTCCTTGTGGAGTGTGTCAGTGACGGCCTTCTGGAAATCGGTCAGGTCAGCAGTCTTCCCCATGATTGTGGAGCTACTGAAACAGACTAAGGGACCTTTATAAACGCTTAGGAAGCCTTTACAGGTGTTTATTGTTAATTATTCTAATTTACTGAGATGACTTTTGGGTTCTCATTGGCTGTAAGCCATAATCATCAACATTACCAGAAGTAAACCCATGAGATAGATCACTCTGTATGTAATGACTCTATAGAATAGAGGAGAGTCACTTTTTGTATTGAAGAACTGGAATAAATTCACTTTTTGATATAATTTATTGAGAAGCACTTGTATGTAATTTATTTTTTCCACCAGGCACTTTGCAAAATCTGAAGTGGAAAAACAATCAAAAGACTAAACTTATGAACAGCAAAGTCAGAAGCGGACACAGACAGAAAAGGTCCACTGTACAAGAACAATACATGGTCCTTCTGCAGACCAGTAGCTCCTCACAACTCACAACTCCACCTGCTTTGGAGGTCTACGTGGCCCCCTACCTCTTCAGCCTAAGAGCGGCTGCACAGGTTCCACCAATGCTGTGTCCACCCCTGTACAAAGTGGTTTTACAATTGAAATGAATAGGAAGAGATTATGAAATATTTATGGACCAATGTTTCAGGCATTTTTGGAGTGAACCTGCTCCAATACTCTGTGTCTCTTTCAGACATGTGCCCGGTACACTTGACAGTTTTCACACATAAGGGAAACACACACACATAGACCCATTTACTTATGTGCCCATGTCAGAGTGTTTCTACGGGCCATGTGTCCGTGGGCAAAAAATACGCTGACATGTCTGGTTTTTACCAGTAGCAAATCAGTGTGACACTCACCAGCGTCTGAGAAGCAGCGGTACAATTTGCACTGCTTCCCGGCGCCGGGTGCTGAAGATGGCTCTCAGCATTCTCCCCTGCTCTGCTGGTGATCAGCATCAGCAGGAGAGAATGCTGAAAGTTATATTCAACTGATAACCGCAAGAGCAGGGACCCTGAGCTGTCAGCTTCCACAAGGCTGGTTATCAAGAATAGAGGGGTCCCCACACCGTTTTTTTTATTATTGATTAAATAAATAATTAAAATAACTGTGTGGGATCCCCCCCATTTTTGACAACCAGCCTTGCTAAAGCTCACAGCTGGGGGCTGGTATTCTCAGGCTGGTAAGGAGACATAAAAACAACCATAGGTCTTAAATATAAAATTGCTTTATTTGTGGACAGGCAAGAAACAGTGAAATATGCTAAAATACCAGAAAACCACCACAATACTAAATGTAGGGGCACAGTGGACCATGAATATAAATGCCTAGGCATAGCATGCAATTATATATAACACATTAAGGCCATAAATGTATAAACCAGGCGACATGTTGTGAAACAACACTGAATAATTAGAGTATACAACACCCAATAGATGGGAAGTAAATGGTCTATGTAGCACATAGAAAAAAGTAGTAAAATGATACAAACGTCACCTGATAGGAGCATGTGCAAGCATGCAGAGGGTCCCAGTGCCCCCCACTATGCCCCCCCCACCATCGTGGCCCTTACATAGTAATAATGCCATCACTGTGCCCCTTGCATGATAATGTCAACACTGTGTCCCCCACATAATAATGCCACCATTGTACTTCTTACATAATGCCACCACTGTGCCCCCACATAATACCAGCACTGTGCTCCTTACATAATGTCACAACTGTGCCCCCACATAATGTAACCACTGTGCCCCTTACATAATAATGCCACCACTGTGCCCCCACATAATGTCACCACTGTGCCCCTTACATAATGTCATTACTGTGCCCCCCACATAATGTAACCACTGTGTCCCTTACATAATAATGCCACCACTGTGCCCCTTACATAATAATTCCACCACTGTGCCCCCCACATAATAATGCCACCACTGTGCTCCTTACATAGTAATAATGCTACCACTGTGCCCCTTACATAATGCCATCACTGTGCCCCCCACATAATAATGCCACCACTGTGCTCCTTACATAGTAATAATGCTACCACTGTGCCCCTTACATAATAATGCCACCACTGTGCCCCTTACATAATAATGCCACCACTGTGCCCCCACATAATATCACCACTGTGCCCCCACATAATAATGCCACCACTGTGCCCCTTACATAATAATATCTCCACTGTGCCATTTACATAGTAATAATCCATACCGCAGTGCTAACCACTGAGCCCTTGTGCTGCCCGATGACAGCAAGTTGGATCCACTTCTGAATTTGGCTCAGAAACATGAAGCATTCAGCATGAAAAACTGCATCAGTATTTTACCAAAAGCTTTGCGATTCCACACTGCTGACAGCTCATACAGAAATTATTAGAAAGTAGTGAAGACTTCTGATGTCCTGACCCCAGGAATCTCCGGAGCATCTTGTGTGGTCTCTGCTGGTTTTGGCCCCTGGGCGTACTCTGGTTTCAGCCTTGTTGGGAGGTTGTTACCTGCTTATGTAAAATTCTGCTCTCAGTGGAGGATCCCTGACGACTTTAAGATGCTGTTTGAAGGAGGAACTTGTTGCTTTGATCTATGGGAAGTTGTCTTGGAGATTGGCCTTTGTTTTGACTTGTTCTCTTCCTTCCTGGATCCATCTGCTCGCCGGTTCATTTTCCTGGTCTTTTGTGCTTCTTTGCATAGAGTGAACTTAGTTTTATGACGCACCTGACCGGGGCTTTCAGGCCGCCTGTGTCTCTCTGAATGGCTGCTTAGCTTAATAAGAGCAATTAACCATTTTATAATGTCACAAAATAAAGATTACTGTGTTTATTGAGTCACTTCATGGCCTCCTCGCTGAGGGAACACCTGCTTCATGGACCACGTGCCCAGGCCTCTGCCGCGATTAGGGAGAGCGATCTTCTTTCCCTCATAAATTCCACCACGATCTGGTTTCCACAAATTTAAATCAGAAACAGATCAGTAATGGCCGTCTGGGACAGCGGTCTACACCCGCCCTGGCAACTAGTTATGTGCACTTGTATCTTCTACTATTATTTTCTTGCATTGGACATTTTTTGCAGTCTGCAATTAAAGCTTGAGTGTCAGGCATGAGGGACAAGGTGGTGATGTGGCCAGTCGCTCATTGTCCACTTTTTCTGGAATAGGCAAGATAGAGCAGAAGGATCAAGGGAGGATATAATGTGAAGGCCATGAGGTAGCAGGCAAAACACAAGGAGGTTTGTTGGGGAGGGAAGTAATTTAATGTCTTTATAACAAGACATGAGGGATGGAGTGGCTCATTAAATAGAATTTGTATACTGTGGCCCTTGGTGACAAAGTGGTTCCCCTCTCAGATACAGGTGTATACAAGAGGTGGTTCAAGAAAGTAATTGTCGGGAAGGCAATGAGCTTGATGGTTGCAATATTCGTGCAAGAATCAAAAGGCTGACTCGAACAGAGATGAGTAGAGTGAGGTATCATACAAGGCTGTATTCTGTCACCATTTCGCTTCAATTTATTTGCAGAAGCTATTTTCAGGAAGGTTGGACTTGCCGAAAAAGAAGGAATCCCAATTGCTCGACGAATCACCAACAATCTTAAATACACAGACAATACAACAATGATGGCAGCCAGCATAGATGGAATGAAGGACTTATTGCGGCGTGACATGATGGAAAGCTCGAAGATGGGACTGATACTTAATACAAAGAAGACAAAGATATTGACTACTGCCAGGTATGACTGGGACACATTTGAGATGGATAATGTAAAAGAAGTTGTAAAGGACTTCAACCTACTCGGATTGATGATAATTCAAATTGCAGCAGCAACACCACAAACCTATAGAAGAATAGTTATATGGGCAAATCAATAATGAAGTCACTGAACAAGATCTTCAAATCAAGAAACATTTCACTGGTGATGAAGACACGGCTCGTGCGTACTATAGTTTAGTGTTTTCTTCTGTAACATGTGGATGCAAAATCTGAATGATAAAGAAACAAGACAATAAGAATTAACGCCTTCAAAATGTGATGCTGGAGAAGGAAGTTGTAACTCCAGCAGCAGCATCCCTGCATGGTGACTTTCCCTCCTCCTGGCTGGGACGCCAATTACCACAATGGCCACTTTGTGGTGTCTTCTCCTATCGCAGCTTCCTGCTCCCATGGCCTGCACAGATCACGCAGGTCTCCCGGCAGCGCTCTTAAGGCATACACGTGCTCCCCACACACTCCTGGAAATGCCCCCAGCCAATAGCTGGGAGGTTTTATGTCTTTAAGGCACCTTCCCCTGTAGGGAGGTGCCTGAGCAACATTAGTCTTGAGTTAGTTTTCAAACTGCTAAGTCAGTTGTCAGATCCCTAACCCTGTACCTGTCCGGGTTCTCAGAACCTGTACCAGTTCAACCTTGCAGAATTTGGACTGCCTGAGCCAGCACCAGTGTCCGTCCTGTCTGGTAATCCAGAATCCGTACTGTCTGGACCAGCACCAGTGTCCATTGTCTGGTAATCCAGAATCTGCACTGTCTGAACCAGCACCAGTGTTCATTCTGTCTGTGATCCAGATTCCACACAGTCTGAACTAGCTCCAGAGTCCATCCTACCTACAACTCCGAATACTTTTCTGTGGTTCATATCCTTGGAGTCAGCTACCGCAGTACCGGGGGTTCCTCTGGGGTGATTTCTTGCGGTTACCTGCAGCTCAAGCCTATCTCCACCATCAGTTGCTCTAGTGAAAACCAGGTAGCCGTTTACACTGGAATGGCATGGCTAAGTGAAGAGGGTGAGAGGTAAAACATTTTTCCTAGTGAAATGGAAAGGATTTGACCCATAAAAGAGATTGTGGGAGGATATTGATGCCCCAATTCTCCTCCATGACTGTTGCAAGTGATGGGCTCCTCCATGACTATTGCAAGTGATGGGCCCCTCCATGGCTATTGTATGTGACTAGTTTCTCCAAGGGTGTTGCATGTGATGAGCTCCTCCACTGGTGTTGTATGTGATGGGCTCCTCCATGGCTGTTGCATGTGACTGGCTCCTCCATGGCTGTTGCATGTGACAGGCTCCTCCATTGCTGTTGCATGTGATGGGCTTCTTCATGGCTGTTTATGTGACTGGCTCCTCCAAGGGCTCCTCCTGTGCTGTTACATGTGGCTGGCTCCTCCATGGCTGTGTCACAGTCCAATTCTTGGATCTGTGTCAGATTCTGGATTCCCTCATTTAAACCTTTCTCTTCCCTTTCAGACCTGGAGGCTTAATATGTGTTTTTGCCCCCGGTGGCCACAGGTGTTATTACATGTCTGTTGCTTTCTCTACTGATGGTGACCACTCCTCTTATGGACCCGTTTCATTGACGACATTTTCATGATCTGGCAGGGATCCCCCTGTGATCTTTCTTCATTTTTTTCTGAGCTAAACAGCAATGATCTTAATATCCGATTGACATTTGTATATGATTGTGAGAAAGTTGAATTTCTTGACACCATTGTCAAGAAGGATACAACTGGCATGTTACAAACAGATATTTATCGCAAACCGACAGCCACTAATGTACTCCTTCATGCCACTTCATGCCATCCTGGACATGTCATTAGGGCGGTTCCAGTGGGACAGTTTCTCCGCTTGCGGAGGATCTGTTCCTCTGAATCAGATTTTGAGAGACAAGCTGAAGAATTGAAGAACCGTTTTTTGGATAGAGGATATAGCCGGCGCTCTATTAAAAGGGCTTATCGTGCTAAGTATAGTTTACGGTCGTCTCTCCTCTATGGTGACAGGGGTGGTGTTAATCCATCTAATGAATCACAAGTGAGATTCGTAACTGGCTATAACTCCCAGGCATCTAGGGTGCGGCAAGCCCTTCAGAAATCTTGGCATATTTTAAAGGTAGATCCTATTTTATCAAAGATTATACCTGAGAGACCGGCATTATCTTTCAGAAGAGCGAGAAATTTGAGAGATCCCCTTACTCGCAGCCTCTATGTAGGCGAGCCAAGGACTACTTTTCTTGACAGTAGGGTCTTGCGCCATGGTAGCTATCCATGTGGCCACTGTGTCGCCTGCCCGAACATGGATCGCACCACCACCTTCCCTGACTCCAGTGGTGGGATCTACAATATCAAGAAATCGATCACATGTGTAACACGATATGTTATTTATCATGCAACATGCCCATGTGGCCTTATCTATGTGGGTCTCACCACACGTCAGTTGAAGGTGCGTGTGCGGGAACATGTTCTGGGCATTGAGGCATCAGTTGGCCAGGTAGATGTATCCTTATTAAAGACGATTCCTCATCATTTCAAGCTTTTCCATGGGAGTGACAGTAGTTTGATTAGATTCAGGGGCATTGACGTTATTGATGTCAGTATTAGGGGAGGTAAGCTCTCTACTAAGTTAGCACGTCTTGAATCCCGCTGGATTTGGACTTTAAGGACTGTGCATCCCCAGGGGTTAAATGAAAACCTCAG
The DNA here is from genome assembly GCF_039654945.1 of Dendrobates tinctorius. Taxonomy (NCBI): domain Eukaryota; kingdom Metazoa; phylum Chordata; class Amphibia; order Anura; family Dendrobatidae; genus Dendrobates; species Dendrobates tinctorius. The sequence goes on from NW_027361883.1 coordinate 149,563, forward strand.
TTTTGCCGCTTTTTTGGAATAGGTATTTGCGGAGTTCCCCTTGCTTTATTGCCTATATATTTTATGTATATTCAATATTTTTTATTTATTTTTTATTGTTTTAGTTTGATCCTGTCGTTTTACGGGCTTTCTGATGAATCCATTGGTGTGGACGTGTATAGCTATGAAGTATCTCCTCTCTACTGGTGATGCGCCGGGAGTCTCTACAGCTGCATGTCTATGAACATTCTATATGGCATTATGGACTTATATATACTCTTTTGGTTCATTATTGTTGTTACCATCATCTTTTCTGTGCATTTGTGTCTATATGATACTGTAAGTATTATATGAGTGGCCTTTGCTGTTCATTCTTATTGTATGGGACGGCTTAATTTTGTGTCACATATATGAGCATGTGGACAGATGTATGTGTGTGCATGTGCAGATCGTGTGGTGCGCATGTGTGTATGGGTGTGCATATGTGCATATATGGGGGCTATATATATCAGTCTTTGATCTATTTGGTATTGGATTATCATTATATGACATAGTAGCGTATATCTTTATTTAGACACGTGTACATGTATTAGCCCCATTATTGCTGCCTGGAATAATAACAATGATATCTCTTATAATGTCTTGTGTTTTAGCCTTGAGCTTATATAAATATGACATATTATTTGTTCTGTGTGTACAGCTGCTATCATTGATCTATGAGATCTATACACATTTGCCAGTATCCAACATGGTGGAACCTCTGTTAGTGCAATCTCTTTTCATATGTGCGGCTCCCACTGCACTTCCTGTGCTGACGTCAGGTTTTATGGGCGTCCAGTCCTGCGGGGCCCCGCTGTTTCTGGGCGTCACATTCTCCTGTCATGCCGGGGATGGCGTGGGCGTCTCCCTGTTATTAGTTTACATCGCCGCTTGGCTCTACAAGCCATATAGCGATGTTATGCGCGTCACCATGGTAACGGATAATGACTTCCGGTTTTGACGTCAGCATTACTTCCGGTTTCTGCCCGTTATTTAAACAGCGCTTGTCATGCTACCTGCTGCGCCCCCTGACGAAGGTGTTCCGAAACGCGCGTTGGGGCGGTCACAGGGACCCCCAGTCTGCCATCTGCTCTTTGTTACTTTGTCCAGGTAACTTACGATTCATGTAATTATATATCATAGATTGTTGCCAGGACTTATTATGTCATTCCATTGAGTGCACTAGCCTGATGTCATTATGTCCAGGTAACTTATAATTCATGTGAATGTATACATTTGATTGCTGCCTGTACTTAATATGTCCTTATTGTTATGCACAGCAGTGGCAACTGTAGTTTCTGTGTCCCCATGTGTTTATGTTTTTATATTTTTATGGCACTGCAGCATGTTGTTTTGTACCTTGCCTGACCCCACTAATAAAGCAATTTTACTATGACCATTGGTTGTATTTTGGATTCGTCCTCCCCCCCCCCCCCCTCCCTTTTGTCATGTTATATAGTACAACTGGTCAATTATAGTCCGTAGGTAATACATGTTGGTAGCATATATTTTTTGGTATCTATACATATATATGTGTTTCATTAAAGTTATTTGCCCCACATGTTATATATACCAGATTTCACTACCCTTGCTATTCATTTATTCTCCAAGAATCCAGCAGAGAAATCACCAGCCACTCAGAAGGGCGTCGGCTGCCTTATATCCAGTCTGAAGTTCCTGATATCCAATCACAATCCACCTGATCAGGTGGTTAGTTTCTTTCATCCAAATCAGCCTCATTACTTTCCTTCACCAGAAGAGAGAGATCCTCGCACACAAAAGGTGAATGAACAGATGAGCTCACAACAAGCGTCCACACTAGCCAGTTCCCTAGTGAAGGATAGGTGCAGGGCTAGTGAGGGATTCAAGTATCCTGGTCGGCGACAGGTGAAGCGCCTGTATAGGGAACGTTAGGAGTGTTTAGGGACACTGCCTCAGGGGAGTGCAGGAGGTCTCCACGTCCCTGTTCCCTATTGCATGGCCCACCGATGTAACATTTTCCCCGGTGTTCCCCTTTGTCTTGTTGTTTCAGTTACCGACCTGCGGGGTCGTGTCACACAGGACAGGTACATGTGACAGTTTATAACCAACCACTCATTTTTTCTGGTGAGCCATGGGCCAAGTTCAGACCTGTGACCAATTGCTTCTGGTCCTCACTGAGGAGAGTGAGGTGCTGCACGGTATGTTGGGGTCTAGGGCCTCCCCTCTGGCTCAATCAGAACCCCAATTTGCGGCTTTGGCGAATATGCCCCCTGTAGTCCCTGCTAGGGAGCAGGACTTGCTCATACACGTGGACGCACCCAGGCAGGTGGGAGGAGTTGGTGAACCGATGTGCTGCCTGTTGTTCCCCGTGGTGAGGGGGCACGTCCCTGTAGTGAGCAGACTGATGAATTAGTCCGCAGGGCTCACGCCGAAACTTCTATACCTTTGAAGAAGCCGTCCCATCCTGGTCGTGTGGAGGAAGACGACCAAGGAGTGTATATTTCCTCCATATTCCCATCCCCTTCTCCTCCAGTAGTGGCAGCAGGGGTGCTGCCAGGAAGTAGGGGCAAGTCACAACCCTCACCACAAACTGCGCCTCAGCGCCGGAGTCCTCTTAGGAGGGGAGGCAGAGAGGAGTGGTTACCTCTGAGCCTTGTGGGGGTGTGTGTTACGACACTGGGGGACGCCTCTGTTGTCAGTTCTGTGAGGAGTTCACCATCTAGTGGCAAGAGAGTGAATGACAATAAACGTTCAGGTCCGGACCTGGGTGTGTACGTGTTTGTACGGATGTCTGCCATTCACGCGCCAGCGAGTTATCAACTGGAGTTACCCTTTGTTATGCCCAGGCCTAGCTCGTTCCCCAGGTCGGTGCTCTGGAGATTTGTGGTGCCTCCGGAGTAAAAGTCGTCATCTCCATCTGCCCTCTCTTGCCATGACCTGGAGTGTCAGATGATTGCTGAAGTGAACTCTGATGGAACAAGGTGTCCTCACTGTAGGTGGTCTCCAGTGAAGTATCGTGTTGAGGGTCCGGAGGCCCCTCATTGAGGGAGGGGTACTATCACAGTCCAATTCTTGGATCTGTGTCAGATTCTGGATTCGCTCATTTAAACCTCTTTTTTTTTTTTTTTCCCTTTCAGGCCTTTGGGGCTTAATATGGGTTTTTGCCCTCTGTGGCCACAGGGGTTATTACATGTCGATTTCTCTACTGATTGTGACCACTCCCCTTTCCTATATAAGGTCACGTGGTGTATCAGCTGGGTTTGATTATAGCAGGTCCTTGGTGGATTCCAACCACGGTAAAGTTAGCAGCTGGCTTTGAGGTGTTTAGCCACTGCTGAAAGCTGATCTGGTGCTGAATTCTGCTGCCCGATGTCTGCAGCAGAGAAAGATGGTGAAGGTAGCAGCTGGCTCTGAGGTGTAGAGCCACTGCTGAAAGCTAATGCGGTGATGAACTCTGCTGCCCGGTGACTGCAGCAGAGAAAGATAAGTGTTTTGTTGTTTTCCCCCGTTTGGTGTATTTTCCTTCGTGTGTATTAGTGCAGCGGTGGGACCAGCGTCCGCACTAGCCAGTTCCCTAGTGAGGGATAGGTGCAGGGCTAGTGAGGGATTTAGGTGTCCTGGTCGGTGACAGGTGAAGAGCCTGTATAGGGAACGTTAGGAGTGTTTAGGGACACTGCCTCAGGGGAGTGCAGGAGGTCTCCATGTCCCCGTTCCTTATTGCAGGGCCCACCGTTGTAACTGTTTCCCCGGTGTTCCCCTTTGTCTTGTTGTTTCAGTTACTGACCTGCGGGTTGTGTCACACAGGACAGGTACACGTGACAGTCTGTTGTAAGTGAGGGGTACTCCACCGCTGTTGCATATGATGCTCTCATCCATGGCAGTTGTATGTGCCGGTCTCCTCCATGGCTTTTGTATGTGATTAGCTCCTCCAAGGGTGTTGCACCCGATGAACACCTCCATGGCTGTTGCATGTGTCAGGCTCCTCCATGGCTGTTGCATGTAACGGGTTCCTTCATGGCTGTTGTATGTGACAGGCTCCTCCATGGCTGTTGTATGTGACAGGCTCCTCCATGGCTGTTGTATGTGATGGGTTCTCATGGCTGTTGTATGTGACAGGCTCCTCCATGGCTGTTGCATGTGACAAGCTCCTCCATGGCTGTTGTATGTGATGGTCTCCTCCATGGCTGTTGTATGTGACAGGCTCCTCCATGGCTGTTGCATGTGACAAGCTCCTCCATGGCTGTTGTATGTGATGGTCTCCTCCATGACTGTTGCATGTGACAGGCTCCTCCATGGCTGTTGCATGTGACAGGCTCCTCCATGGCTGTTGCATGTGACAGGCTTCTTCATGGCTGTTGCATGTGACTGGTTCCTTCATGGCTGTTGTATGTGAGTGACTCCTCCGTGGCTCTTGCACGTGGGGACCTCCTCCTTGGCTGTTGTATGTGATGGGTTCCTCCATTGCTGTTGTGTGTGACGAGCTCTTCCATGGCTGTCATATCTGGCAGGCTCCGACATGGCTGTTGCATGTGACGGGCTCCGACATGGCTGTTGTATGTGATGGGCTCCACCATGGTTGTTATGACGTGCTCCTCCATAACTGTTGTATGTGACGGGTTCCTTCATGGCTGTTGCATGTGATGGGTTCCTTCATGGCTGTTGTATGTGACGGGCTCATCCGTGGCTGTTGTATGTGACGGGCTCCTCCGTGGCTGTTGCATGTGACAGGCTCCTCCATGGCTGTTGCATGTGATGGGCTCCTCCATGGATGTTGCATGTGACAGGCCCCTCCATGGCTGTTGCATGTGATGGGCCCCTCCATGGCTGTTGCATGTGATGGGCCCCTCCATGGCTGTTGCATGTGATGGGCCCCTCCATGGCTGTTGCATGTGATGGGCCCCTCCATGGCTGTTGCATGTGACCGGCCCCTCCATGGCTGTTGCATGTGATGGGTTCCTTCATGGCTGTTGTATGTGATGGGCTCCTCCATGGCTGTTGTATGTGATGGGCTCCTCCATGGCTGTTGCATGTGAGGACCTCCTCTTTGACTGTTGTATCTGATGGGTTCCTCTATTGCTGTTGTGTGTGATGAGCTCCTCCATGGCTGTCGTATGTGACAGGCTCCTCCATGGCTGTTGCATGTGATGGGCTCCTCCATGGCTGTTGCATGTGACAGGCCCCTCCATGGCTGTTGCATGTGATGGGTTCCTTCATGGCTGTTGTATGTGATGGGCTCCTCCATGGCTGTTGTATGTGATGGGCTCCTCTATGGCTGTCGTATGTGACAGGCTTCGACATGGCTGTTGCATGTGACGGGCTCCTCCATGGCTGTTGTATGTGATGGGCTCCACTATGGATGTTGTGATGTGCTCCTCCATAACCGTTGTATGTGACGGGTTCCTTCATGGCTGTTGCATGTGACTGGTTCCTTCATGGCTGTTGTATGTGATTGGCTCCTCCGTGGCTGTTGCATGTGAGGACCTCCTCTTTGACTGTTGTATGTGATGGGTTCCTCTATTGTTGTTGTGTGTGATGAGCTCTTCCATGGCTGTCATATGTGACAGGCTCTGACATGGCTGTTGCATGTGACGGGCTCCTCGATGGCTGTTGTATGTGATGGGCTCCACCATGGTTGATGTGACGTGCTCCTCCATGACTGTTCTATGTGACTGGTTCCTTCGTGGTTGTTTTATGTGGCGGGTTCCTTCATGGCTGTTGTATGTGAAGGGCCCCTCCATGGCTGTTGCATGTGACAGGCTCCTCCATGGCTGTTGCATGTGACGGGTTCCTTCATGGCTGTTGTATGTGACGGGTTCCTTCATGGCTGTTGTATGTGACAGGCTCTTCCGTGGCTGTTGCATGTGAGGACCTCCTCCTTGGCTGTTGTATGTGACGAGCTCTTCCATGGCTGTCGTATGTGACAGGCTCCGACATGACTGTTGCATGTGACGAGCTCCTCCATGGGTGTTGTATGTAATGGGCTCCACCATGGTTGTTGTGATGTGCTCCTCCATGACTGTTGTATGTAACCGACTGCTCCATGGCTGTTGTATGTGACAGGCTCCTCCATGGCTGTTGTATGTGAAAGGCTCCTCCATGTATGTTGTATGTTACGTGCTCCTCCATGACGGTTGTATGTGACCGGCTGCTCCATGGCTGTTGCATGTGACAGGCTCCTCCATGGCTGTTGCATGTGACAGGCTCCTCCATGGATGTTGTATGTGACATGCTCCTCCATGACGGTTGTATGTGACCGGCTGCTCTATGGCTGTTGTATGTGACAGGCTACTCCATGGCTGTTGTATGTGACAGGCTCCTCCATGGATGTTGTATGTGACATGCTCCTCCATGACGGTTGTATGTGACAGGCTCCATAGCTGTTATATGTGGCGGGCTCCTCCTTAGCTATTGTACAGTGGTGTGAAAAGTGTTTGCCCCTTCCTGATTTCCTGTTCTTTTGCATGTTTGTCACCCTTAAGGCTATGTGCCCACGTAGCGTTTTAAAACGCTCACTAAAAACCGGACTCCTTCCCAGAAATCGCGCGTTTTTTTCCGCGCGATTTCACTGCGATTATGATTGCGATTTTGCCGCGATTTTCGGGTGCGATATTCAAGCACTTTCCAAGCGATTTGAAGCATCGCTTGGAAAGTGATTGACAGGTTGGTCACACTCATCAAACAGTGTTTGACAAGTGTGACCAGGTTTTTACTATTGAGGCCGCCTATGCGGCTTCAATAGTAAAAGATAGAATGTTAAAATGCTAAAAAAAATAAAAAAATCGGGGTATATTTACCTTCCGGCGTCCCGCGCTGCATTCCCGGCCACAGCGTTCCCAGTAATGCCTTGCGAGACCTGTGATGACGTAGTCTCACGTTGCTATAGCGATCTCGCGAGACCACTAGAGTCACGCGAGACTACGTCATTACAGGGCCTTGCCGCAAGGCATTACTGGGAACGCTTAGGCCAGGAAAGCAGCGCCGGACGCCGGAAGGTAAATATACCCCGATTTTTTATTTTTTATTCTTTTTTTTACAGGGGTATGGTACCCAGGGCCTGGAGGACAGTCTCCTCTCCTCCACACCGTGGGTACCAACCGTACATGAGACGCTTAACTTCCCGCATGGTGGGCATAGCCACATGCGGGAAGTAAGCGATTCTCATGCATTCCTATGGGTGCGGAATCGCGGCAATTCTTTGCGATTCCGCACAAAAGAATGAGCATGCTGCGATTTTTTCCGCGATGCGATTCCGCCACGGAAAAAAGCGCAGCATTAGCACAGCATGTGCGGAATGCCATAGGAATGCATGGGGGCGTTTTGTGCACGATTTTTAAACGTTTTAGTGCCGAAAATCGCGGCAAAAACGCTTAAAAATCGCTACGTGGGCACACAGCCTAAATGTTTCACATCACCAAACAAATGGAAATATTAAACAAAGATAACACAAGTAATCACAAAATGCCGTTTTAAAATGAAGGTCCTTATTAAGGGAAAAAGAAAACCTACAGTGCCCTGTGTGAAAAAGTGATGTCCCCTAAACCTAATAACAGGTTGGGCCATCCTTAGCACCAACAACTGCAATTAAGCGTTTGCGCTAACTGGCAATGAGTCTTTTACAATGCTCTGGAGGAATTTTGTCCACTTGTATTTACAAAATTGATGTAATTCAGCCTTATTGGATGAGCGTGTTAACGAGCATGAACCTCCTTTTTAAGGTCACACCACAGCATCTCAATCGGATAAAAGTCAGGACTTTGAGTAGGCCATTCCAAAGTTTTAATTTTGTTTTTCTTAAGCCATTCAGAGGTGGACTTGCTGTATTGTATCATTGTCCTGCTGCATAACCCAAGTGCTCGTCAGCTTCAGGTCACGAACAGATGGCCGGACATTCTCCTTCAGGTGTTTTTGATAGACAGCAGAATTCATGATTCCATTTACCACAGCAACTCTTCCAGGTCCTGAAGCACCAAAACTACTCCAGACCATCACACTAACCAGGGGAAGAGTCTTGAGGAGATCATTTGCATATTCCCAGTGCCTTCTGGGATAAGTGAAGAGTCTCCGCGAGCTCAACGATCACTGGGTTTTGGCGGTTGCAGCTGAAAAGAGGAAATCGGAAAACCAGGGGAAGAGTCTTGAGGAGATCATTTGCATATTCCCAGTGCCTTCTGGGATAAGTGAAGAGTCTCCGCGAGCTCAACGATCACTGGGTTTTGGCGGTTGCAGCTGAAAAGAGGAAATCGGAAAACCAGGGGAAGAGTCTTGAGGAGATCATTTGCATATTCCCAGTGCCTTCTGGGATAAGTGAAGAGTCTCCGCGAGCTCAACGATCACTGGGTTTTGGCGGTTGCAGCTGAAAAGAGGAAATCGGAAAACCAGGGGAAGAGTCTTGAGGAGATCATTTGCATATTCCCAGTGCCTTCTGGGATAAGTGAAGAGTCTCCGCGAGCTCAACGATCACTGGGTTTTGGCGGTTGCAGCTGAAAAGAGGAAATCGGAAAACCAGGGGAAGAGTCTTGAGGAGATCATTTGCATATTCCCAGTGCCTTCTGGGATAAGTGAAGAGTCTCCGCGAGCTCAACGATCACTGGGTTTTGGCGGTTGCAGCTGAAAAGAGGAAATCGGAAAACCAGGGGAAGAGTCTTGAGGAGATCATTTGCATATTCCCAGTGCCTTCTGGGATAAGTGAAGAGTCTCCGCGAGCTCAACGATCACTGGGTTTTGGCGGTTGCAGCTGAAAAGAGGAAATCGGAAAACCAGGGGAAGAGTCTTGAGGAGATCATTTGCATATTCCCAGTGCCTTCTGGGATAAGTGAAGAGTCTCCGCGAGCTCAACGATCACTGGGTTTTGGCGGTTGCAGCTGAAAAGAGGAAATCGGAAAACCAGGGGAAGAGTCTTGAGGAGATCATTTGCATATTCCCAGTGCCTTCTGGGATAAGTGAAGAGTCTCCGCGAGCTCAACGATCACTGGGTTTTGGCGGTTGCAGCTGAAAAGAGGAAATCGGAAAACCAGGGGAAGAGTCTTGAGGAGATCATTTGCATATTCCCAGTGCCTTCTGGGATAAGTGAAGAGTCTCCGCGAGCTCAACGATCACTGGGTTTTGGCGGTTGCAGCTGAAAAGAGGAAATCGGAAAACCAGGGGAAGAGTCTTGAGGAGATCATTTGCATATTCCCAGTGCCTTCTGGGATAAGTGAAGAGTCTCCGCGAGCTCAACGATCACTGGGTTTTGGCGGTTGCAGCTGAAAAGAGGAAATCGGAAAACCAGGGGAAGAGTCTTGAGGAGATCATTTGCATATTCCCAGTGCCTTCTGGGATAAGTGAAGAGTCTCCGCGAGCTCAACGATCACTGGGTTTTGGCGGTTGCAGCTGAAAAGAGGAAATCGGAAAACCAGGGGAAGAGTCTTGAGGAGATCATTTGCATATTCCCAGTGCCTTCTGGGATAAGTGAAGAGTCTCCGCGAGCTCAACGATCACTGGGTTTTGGCGGTTGCAGCTGAAAAGAGGAAATCGGAAAACCAGGGGAAGAGTCTTGAGGAGATCATTTGCATATTCCCAGTGCCTTCTGGGATAAGTGAAGAGTCTCCGCGAGCTCAACGATCACTGGGTTTTGGCGGTTGCAGCTGAAAAGAGGAAATCGGAAAACCAGGGGAAGAGTCTTGAGGAGATCATTTGCATATTCCCAGTGCCTTCTGGGATAAGTGAAGAGTCTCCGCGAGCTCAACGATCACTGGGTTTTGGCGGTTGCAGCTGAAAAGAGGAAATCGGAAAACCAGGGGAAGAGTCTTGAGGAGATCATTTGCATATTCCCAGTGCCTTCTGGGATAAGTGAAGAGTCTCCGCGAGCTCAACGATCACTGGGTTTTGGCGGTTGCAGCTGAAAAGAGGAAATCGGAAAACCAGGGGAAGAGTCTTGAGGAGATCATTTGCATATTCCCAGTGCCTTCTGGGATAAGTGAAGAGTCTCCGCGAGCTCAACGATCACTGGGTTTTGGCGGTTGCAGCTGAAAAGAGGCGCGCGAAATTTGGCTCATCTTTCATCGTTTTTAAGAAATCTCAAGATGGAAGAGGCCAGGAGCCATTTGGTGAGCTGCATTTCTTGCTACATGTTCACAGATTTACCAGTGGAAAAGCCAAACTTCACATGCCACAAATGCAAGCTTGTGTCCCTGTTGGAGGAAAAGTTGCAAAATCTCGAAGAGAGGTTAGCTACGTTGAAGATCATTAAGGAAGGTGAAGAGTTCTTGGACAGAGCAGAATTATCTCTTCATGTTACAGAAAGAGAAGAAATTCGAAGTGCACCTGAAGAAACAGAGGAATGGAGACATGTGACCCAGAGAAGCAGGAGGATCAGGAGGCAGTCAGCACCCATACTGCTCAGAAACCAGTACCAGGCTCTCACGCAGGAAAACGATGAAGAAATACATCAGGATAAGACTCTGCCAACAAACAGCAACCTTGTACGCCTTCAGAGTCCTCCTGGATGGAGAAAGAAAAATGTTGTGAAGAAGAAACGGAGAGTGGTGGTCATGGGGGATTCCCTGCTGAGAGGAACAGAGGCCGCTATCTGCAGACCGGATATAACTACAAGAGAAATGTGCTGTCTTCCAGGTGCAAAAATTAAAGATGTGTCTGACAGGATATCAGGACTCTTCAGACCTACAGATGACTACCCATTCCTGCTACTACATGTGGGGACAAATGACACCGCAAGAAACGACCTGGAAACCATCTGCAGAGACTTTGAAGACTTAGGCAAGAAAGTGAAAGAACTGGGAGCGCAGGTGGTCTTCTCTTCCATCCTCCCAGTGGATGGCCATGGAACAAGGAGGTGGAATAAGATTCTGCAGGTGAACAACTGGCTACGTCGATGGTGCCGTCAGCAACGATTTGGATTTCTGGATCACGGAGTGAACTACTTATACGATGGACTACTTGCTAGAGATGGGGTGCACCTTACGAAGACTGGAAAGCATGTATTTGGAAGTCGCCTTGCTACACTTGTAAGGAGAGCTTTAAACTAGAACAACATGGGAAGGGAAGCAAAAGACCAGAAAAAGCCATACACCTGACAAATGCTATTGAGAACTCTGCTATTAGAAGTGGAAAGGAAGAACAAAGACGAAAGAATCTAATTAATAAAAATATTGGAGAAAGAGAAACCAATCACAAACTAAAATGTTTCTATACTAATGCACAAAGCATGGGCAACAAACAAGGAGAATTGGAACTACTAACACAGGAACAGAAATATGATGTAATTGGAATCACTGAAACTTGGTGGGACAATACACATGATTGGAATACAAGACTAGAAGGATACAACTTATTTGCAAGAAACAGACTTGATAAACGAGGAGGGGGTGTCGCATTGTATGTTCGAAACGCGTATATCTGCACAGAGATTGAAGCTTCAGAGACTGGGAGTTCTGTGGAAACTGTTTGGGTAAGAATACAAGGACAGAACAATGGAAAGGACACCATTGTAGGCATTTACTACAGGCCGCCTGTGCAAGCCGAAGATATAGATGAACTCTTTATGCATCAGATGGCCAAGTTCTCCAAAAAATATGACTTAGTTGTCATGGGAGATTTCAACTATCCAGACATTTGTTGGGAATCTCTCTCGGGCAAAACTAACAGGTCAAGGAAATTCTTATCCTCTCTTGCTGACAACTTTATCTTCCAAAAGGTAAGGGAGAAAACAAGGGGAACTGCTACCTTGGATCTAATCCTTATAAACAGGGAGGAAATGGTTGAGGAGGTAAAAGTGGCTGGGACCCTAGGAGGTAGCGACCATGCTATTTTAGAATTTTGGATTACTAGAGGTGGAAGACCTGTGAAGACTCAGACGTCAAGGTTAGATTTCAGAAAGGCAGATTTTAAGGGATTCAGAAAGAGAATTGGAGGGATCCAATGGCTGGATATCCTTAAAGACAAAAATGTCCAGGAAGGATGGGAAATCTTGAAAAATGAAATTCTCAAAGCACAGTTGTTAACAATTCCGAAAAGAGGGAAGAATAGGAAGCATTTAAGGAAACCAGGATGGATGAACACAGAACTTAAGCACATGCTAAAAAGGAAGAAAAAAATGTTTATAAAATGGAAAGAGGGAGGCATATCTAAAGAAGAATATAATGCTGTCTGCAGAACCTGCAGGGCACAAATCAGATTAGCTAAAGCTGAAAATGAACTGAGGCTTGCAAGAGATGTCAAAAGCAATAATAAAGGATTTTGGGGATATGTCAAAAGTAAAAGAAAAGTCAAAGATGCTATAGGATTTTTACAGGATGAAAATGATGAAATGGTAAGACAGGATGTTGAGAAGGCTGAACTTTTAAATTCCTATTTTGCATCTGTTTTCTCTCAGAAAGGAAATGCAACATCAACTGTTATTCACTGTCCTATTAAGGGAATAGAAGAATCCAGGATATCTATAAACAGAAAGATAGTGAGGAAACACTTAGCTAACCTAAATGAATTCAAATCTCCAGGTCCAGATGAATTACACCCCAGAGTACTGAAGGAGATAGCAGAAGAAATTTTTGAACCCCTCTCCATAATCTTTGAAAATTCTTGGAGAACAGGAGAAGTGCCAGAAGACTGGAGAAGAGCAAATGTTGTTCCTATCTTCAAAAAGGGGAAGAAGGTGGACCCAGGCAACTATAGGCCGGTGAGTCTGACTTCTATACCAGGAAAGATCTTTGAACAAATTATTAAACAACATGTATGTCAATACCTGGATAAGAATGAAGTGATTAAACAGAGTCAGCATGGGTTTGTAACTAATAAGTCATGTCAGACTAACTTAATTTCCTTCTATGACGGTATCACTGATTGGGTGGATCAAGGAAATGCTGTAGATATAGTATATCTTGACTTCAGCAAAGCATTTGACAAAGTCTCTCATACAATCCTTATTGATAAAATGACTAAGTATGGAATGGACAAGGCAACTGTTAGGTGGATTCATAACTGGCTTAGTGATCGGACCCAAAGAGTGGTCGTAAATGGCTGCACATCCAGTTGGAAGAATGTCTCAAGTGGGGCACCACAGGGCTCTGTCCTGGGCCCTGTATTGTTCAACATCTTTATCAACGATTTAGATGAAGGAATTGAGGGTAAACTGATTAAATTTGCTGATGACACAAAGCTAGGAGGGATAGCTAATACTAGAGAAGAGAGAGAGAGGATTCAAAAAGATTTAAATAAACTGGAGAAGTGGGCAGCAACTAACAGAATGGTTTTTAACAGGGAGAAATGCAAAGTACTACATGTGGGCAATAAAAATGAAAAAAGCATATATAGAATGGGAGGAATAGGGCTAAGTGACAGCACATGTGAAAAAGACTTGGGTATACTAATAGATCACAGACTGAATATGAGTCAACAGTGTGATGCAGCAGCAAAAAAGGCAAATGCAATTCTAGGATGTATTAACAGAAGCATACAGTCTAGATCACGTGAAGTCATTATTTCCCTCTACTCCTCTTTGGTCAGACCTCATCTGGAATATTGTGTCCAGTTTTGGGCACCACATTTTAAAAAAGACATCAACAAGCTGGAGCAAGTTCAGAAAAGAGCGACCAGAATGGTGACCGGTCTGCAAACCCTGTCTTATGAGGAAAGGTTGCAGGATTTGGGAATGTTTAGTTTGCAAAAGAGAAGACTGAGAGGAGACTTAATAGCTGTCTACAAATATCTAAAGGGCTGTCACATTGTAGAAGGATCAACTTTATTCTCATTTGCACAAGGAAAGACTAGAAGCAATGGGATGAAACTGAATGGGAAGAGACACAGATTAGATATTAGAAAAAACTTTTTGACAGTTAGAGTGATCAATGAGTGGAACAGGCTGCCACGAGAAGTGGTGAGTTCTCCTTCAATGGAAGTCTTCAAACAGAGGCTGGACAGACATCTGACTGGGATGATTTAGCGAATCCTGCTTTGAGCAGGGGGTTGGACCAGATGGCCCAGGAGGTCCCTTCCAACTCGACGATTCTATGATTCTATACCACCACCGTATTTTACTGTTGGTCTTATGTTTCTTTTCTGAAATGCTGTGTTACTTCTATGCCAGATGTAATGGGACATTCGCCTCCTAAAATTTCAATTTTTGTCTCGTCAGTCCACAGAGTATTCTCCAAAAAGTCTTGGGGATCATCAAGGTGTTTTCTGGCAAAAGTGAGACGAGCCTTTATGTTTTTATTGCTCAGCAGTGGTTTTTGTCTTAGAACTCTACCATGCAGGCCATTTTTTCTCAGTCTCTTTCTTATGGTGGAGTCATGAACACTAACCTTAACTGAGGCAAGTGAGGCCTGCAGTTCTTTGAATGTTGTTGTGGGGTCTTTTGTGACCTCTTGGATAAGTCGTCGCTGCGCTCTTGGGGTCATTTTGGTTTGCTGGCCACTCCTGGGAAGGTTCACCACTGTTCTATGTTTTCACCATTTGTGGATAATGGCATTCTCTATGGTTTGCTGGTGTCCCAAAGCTTTAGAAATAGTTTAACCTTTTCCAGACTGATAGATCTCAATTACTTTGTTTCTCATTTGTTCCAGAATTTCTTTGGATCTTGGCTTGATATCTGGAATCATAGAATCCTAGATTGCTAACGATGGAAGGGACCTTCTCCGGGGTCATCATCTCCAGCCCCCTGCTTAATTTAGGATTCACTAAACCATCTCAGACATATCTGTCCAGCCTCTGTTTGAAGACTTGATGTCTAGCTTTGAGGATCTTTTAGTCTACTTCACCTTGCCAGCCAGGTCCTATTTAAGTGATTTTTTTTTTATTGAGAACAGGTGTGGCAGTAATCAGGCCTGGGTGTGGCTAGGGAATTTGAACTCAGTTTCCCAAAGATGTGATAAACCACAGTTAATTTATGTTTTTGTGGGGGAGGGGCAATCACTTTTTCACACAGGGCCCTGTAGGTTTGGATTTCTTTTTCCCTTAAAAATAATGACCTTCACTTAAAAACTGCATCATGTGTTTACTTCTGCTATCTTTATCTGATATTTAAATTTGTTTGGTGATCTGAAACATTTAAGTGTGACAAACATGGGAAAGAATAAGAGATCAGGAAGGGGGCAAACACTGTTCCCCACATCTGTTTGTGATTTGCTCCTCCTTGGCTGTTGTGCCAGTCGATCATGTCAATGACAAATTACTACAGTAGCTCAGGCCTTATTCTTAAATGATAAAGTAATCCCCAAACCATAGGATAAAAATGGAGCAAATTAAGAGTTTTTGAGGAGTTTTGAGAAGGATTTTCAGGGCTTCCGCTCAGTTTCTCCTCCAAAAACTCATCAAAAGCGCAAAGTGTCAACAGTCCTTAGAAGTGTGTTTCATTTACAGGAGGATTGGGGTTTTAGGGTACGTTCAAATCCTTCTCAAAACTTTTCAAAACTTGGAGTTTTGTCTCGGCTTATGAAAACTCAGTAAAAAGACTCAGTGTGAACATACCCCAAAGTTATTCGCACATGTCATTATTTGGGGAGCTTTGGAGCAGATCATCTCCAAAATCCCTTGGAAATTGCTCAGAAAACTCTTCCTATTCATTGCTATGAGAAATCCTCTTTGCCGTTCATATAAGGAGTCTTTATTATTGCTTTCCTGGGGGGAGAAGATAAAGTGAACGGCTCTGCGCACAACGGAGTCTTTTTGCTGAGTTTTCAGAGAATAAACTGTCGATTTTTGAGGAGTTTTCGAATTTAGAGGAGGATTCTGAAAGTTTCTGATTAAAAAAAAAAGCCAAAAGTCCCTTCCTTTTAGCAGCTGCTGATAGAATCCACCGCAAATAAGGCATCGATCAATCAAAAAGCTTAAAAAAAAAAAAGCTTCAGAAAAAAGAAAAATCAGCCTGAAAAAGTCCAGCAAACCTGAGCAAATGGCAAAGTAATGTAAAAGGTGACTGTGGCGCTCAAGTTCAGTGTTTTGTCCTTTTTTAACACCTTCAGAAACTGTGAAGCAATTAAAAGACGGGACTGCAGAGAAAAGTTGCACCAAGTGTTACAAGGCGAAGCGTTTCAGGAGAGCACTGAGCGGCTGAGGCATTTTTTCTGACGTCTTTGACTTCTGCTTTGCCACTTTTTCTACATTTTTGCATAAAATAGTGTCAGGAGTCGCGACGACAACGGTCCGATCACTACTTTTAGCCACTTCATGGCGCGGTTGAAAGAAGTGACGAGATGGAACGTATGTACGAGTCGTCCTGACATTGCTGTGTGCATGCTCATCCTTTAGCGTGTTTTCCAGGCCGGTCCAGTGCAGCTGAGACAGATGCCACCTGTTCACACTGAGTCTTTTGGCGGAGTTTTTGGACTACAACCGAAGCAGAAATTCCACGTTTTTCAGGGAGTTTTGAAAGTTTCCGGAACAAAAACTCAGCAAAGAAGTCTGAGTGTGAACACACCCCAACCTCCGATCAATGCTTGTCATTGTAAGGGTTCTTTAGTGGAAGACCCAAGAGGGAACTCTCTGGGTCGTGGCTCCAGAGCCCCCGAGGGCGAGCAGACCAGGTGATGCCTCCCCCTTTACAGGGAGTGTTAGGGGCAAGCCCAAGGGAGATGGAACCACAACAGCCGGAGCCAAAGGGGGGACTCAGGGCAGAGCAGGGATGGTATGAAGGAGGACGGGGTGGCTGGAATGGAGGAGATGCATGGGAAGGGAAGGTACAGGGACAGCGGCAACACCAGAGAGACCAGGGTTCACGGGGCTTGAGCTGCAGGGGAAAAAGGGAAACAAAGTAGAGGAGATGCTACGGGGCAGTGCCGGGAGTAACCACACACTACAGAAGACACTGGAGCACAGACGGGCACAGCAGAGACACAGGGCAGGCAGGCAAGAAAGAAACACAGGACCAAAAGGCACAGTCGGGGCACAGAGCAGACAAGGCTGAAAAGCTAAGGGGTCTGAGATGGTGGGTGCAAGGCGCAAGAACGCTAGCGCTAACCGCCAGGATAATCGGGCGTCTTAACTATGCAGACGCCGTGTAGAAATACCCGGTGGGTGCTGCCATGTTGGAGGCGGAGCCATCGGGTCAGTGTTCCCAGGGACCCTTGCGGTGGGAGGAATGCCACTGCGCAGGCAGGAAGTACAGATGCGCTGAGACCTCAGGTGGGGAGCAGTGGAGACGCACTGGGGGGCGAGGACACGCTGTAGAGCGGGGGAGGCGCTGGAGAGCAGGGACACGCTGTAGAGCGGGGGAGGCGCTGGAGAGCAGGGACGCGCAGGCGAGTGCCAGCGGTGGGTGTAACGGTCATCTTCTGAAAGCCTGAACCTATGAACAGCGAGCTGCCGTCCCATAGAAAGTAAGGATCATTCTTTTCAGTGATCTTTTTGCATTTTTTTAAAAAAAAAATGGCAGAAAAAGACGTTGTGTGAATTCACACCGAGTTTTATTAAGAGTTTTTGGTGCAGGTCCACTCCCAAAAATGTCTGAAAAATCATGCAATGATTGAAAGACTCTTCCCGGGGACGGACAGTGGTGGCTTTCGCATGGGGCCCAAGAGGTAAAGGGGCCACATCCACCTCCTAGGCAGGAAGCAGCTTCTGTCCCCGACATCAGGAGGGGCCCATATACTGCTCTCGCACCGGGGTCCTCTGTGTGGCCCCTGACTCTTCCTATTCTTTGCTGTTCCTGTACATAGGTTCGGTCATTTTGAGCGTTTCTCCACTTCAGGTTTTGAAAAACGCCTGTTGGGAAAAAAGAAAGTGCACCTCTCTCCTTTGAAGCCCTTCCTTATGGGATCTGTCCAATCAAAAGGCTGCAAAAATGCATCAGGAAAGAAATTTAGGAAATGAAAATCTCTACCAAAAACTCCGGAAAGAAGAGGCATTTCCTGCAGCGGGAAAACTGTCAGATTTGGAGTCCGTGTGCACATAGCCCAAAAAACGAAAACTGGAAACCGCCTTTAAAATATAATAGTACTGCTTGTGGCCACAAGGTGGCAGCGCTTGCTGACAATGATCCAGTAATAGTCTGGATGAAAGGAAACCTATTATTATTGGCCATTAATGACCTCATATAATGAAGGCCATGTCTGGGATCTGGCATCATAATAGGGAGATCACGAGAGGTTGGAGGAATAATAAACAATTTCAAGATATGTTGGAAAATGTGCAAAAAATTATATAACTACCTGGTGGGTCAGTAAACTCACCTGCTCCTGTCCCCTGGCCACAATCTATTGTCCTCCTTGACGTCCAATTTCCTAATTTTCTCCTGTTCGTTATTTTACACTTCACTTATAAAATCTGGAAATAAAGGAAATCTATATGCACTACCACTCATGACCACAAGGTGGCAGTAGAAGCTGCTTGAAAACTTTAAATACAATATTTACTTTACTTGTTCCATTTTGTCACCAGGGGGCAGCATTGTATCACCAACCTATAAGACCTGACCTGATTGATGGGTATACTGGGCATACCTGATAACACTTTTTTTTTTTTTTTTTTAATAAATTTATTTTAATTGTATTTTAATATTTTTTTTTGCCATTTAAAAAAGGTCGACCCTAATTTTGGAGTATAATACAAAACCAAAAGTAGCAGATTTCTAAATTCTCATTCACACGGTACTCTTTTCATCCTTGTGTTTCTTGAGCTAGTGAGTTTGTTAGACTTTACCAAGTGCGGCAGATCGGAGTTTGTCAGATGTTGACGTTTTGAGCTATGGGGATAATAGAAGAGCTGAGCTCGAGGGATGTAGCAAAGTGCTGGGTAGCAGAGCTGAGAATATGACGCATGAGATCAGATAATATCGCCGGGTGTGAGGGTGGTAAAGCGCACAGCACCTTTTCAGCACCGTCTAATATTTCTTCATAAAGCGTCTTACTGCTCGTACATTCAAACTTTGAGCGGTTTCTTAACCATTGCGGAATTCCAAAGATGCCAAGCGGTTAGAAGAGCCGACCGGGCGTCTCGTTAGGTCACGTCCGCTCTGAAGTCACTCTGTACTGGACAGTAAAAATCAGCAGGGGGTCTCAGAGGCGGCCTGGACCTCCCCCCCGGAGGTCTTACTACACTTTTTGTCAACATCTTTTGCTTGAAAAATCATTGGCGAAGTTTTTATTGCTGAATGGACATTAAGAAAAAAGAATCCGGAAAACACAAGTGAGCAAAAAAGACAAAAGACGCTACAACAACACTGGAGAGATGCTAAAAAAAAGCAATTAGCCCCTCCCAATCTCTGGCCTTTCGGTTCCCTACGGTGCTCCGTATAGGCAGTCAGCCTCCAAAACCCCCAGCTCCTGGGATCCCAGCAGTGCTCAGTTTAGGCAGTCAGCCCCCCAGTTCCTGGGATCCCAGCAGTGCTCAGTTTAGGCAGTCAGCCCCCCCGCTCCTGGGATCCCAGCAGTGCTCAGTTTAGGCAGTCAGCCCCCCCGCTCCTGGGATCCCAGCAGTGCTCAGTTTAGGCAGTCAGCCCCCCCGCTCCTGGTATCCCAGCAGTGCTCAGTTTAGGCAGTCAGCCCCCCAGCTCCCGGGATCCCAGCAGTGCTCAGTTTAGGCAGTCAGCCCCCCAGTTCCTGGGATCCCAGCAGTGCTCAGTTTAGGCAGTCAGCCCCCCAGCTCCTGGGATCCCAGCAGTGCTCAGTTTAGGCAGTCAGCCCCCCAGCTCCTGGGATCCCAGCAGTGCTCAGTTTAGGCAGTCAGCCCCCCAGTTCCTGGGATCCCAGCAGTGCTCAGTTTAGGCAGTCAGCCCCCCAGTTCCTGGGATCCCAGCAGTGCTCAGTTTAGGCAGTCAGCCCCCCAGTTCCTGGGATCCCAACAGTGCTCAGTTTAGGCAGTCAGCCCCCCCGCTCCTGGGATCCCAGCAGTGCTCAGTTTAGGCAGTCAGCCCCCCAGTTCCTGGGATCCCAACAGTGCTCAGTTTAGGCAGTCAGCCCCCCAGTTCCTGGGATCCCAGCAGTGCTCAGTTTAGGCAGTCAGCCCCCCAGCTCCCGGGATCCCAGCAGTGCTCAGTTTAGGCAGTCAGCCCCCCAGCTCCCGGGATCCCAGCAGTGCTCAGTTTAGGCAGTCAGCCCCCCAGTTCCCGGGATCCCAGCAGTGCTCAGTTTAGGCAGTCAGCCCCCCAGTTCCTGGGATCCCAGCAGTGCTCAGTTTAGGCAGTCAGCCCCCCAGCTCCTGGGATCCCAGCAGTGCTCAGTTTAGGCAGTCAGCCCCCCAGTTCCTGGGATCCCAGCAGTGCTCAGTTTAGGCAGTCAGCCCCCCAGTTCCTGGGATCCCAGCAGTGCTCAGTTTAGGCAGTCAGCCCCCCCGCTCCTAGGATCCCAGCAGTGCTCAGTTTAGGCAGTCAGCCCCCCCGCTCCTAGGATCCCAGCAGTGCTCAGTTTAGGCAGTCAGCCCCCCAGCTCCCGGGATCCCAGCAGTGCTCAGTTTAGGCAGTCAGCCCCCCAGTTCCTGGGATCCCAGCAGTGCTCAGTTTAGGCAGTCAGCCCCCCCGCTCCTAGGATCCCAGCAGTGCTCAGTTTAGGCAGTCAGCCCCCCCGCTCCTAGGATCCCAGCAGTGCTCAGTTTAGGCAGTCAGCCCCCCAGCTCCCGGGATCCCAGCAGTGCTCAGTTTAGGCAGTCAGCCCCCCAGTTCCTGGGATCCCAGCAGTGCTCAGTTTAGGCAGTCAGCCCCCCAGCTCCTGGGATCCCAGCAGTGCTCAGTTTAGGCAGTCAGCCCCCCAGTTCCTGGGATCCCAGCAGTGCTTAGTTTATGTAGTCAGCCCCCCAGTTCCTGGGATCCCAGCAGTGCTCAGTTTAGGCAGTCAGCCCCCCCGCTCCTGGGATCCCAGCAGTGCTCAGTTTAGGCAGTCAGCCCCCCAGCTCTTATGATCCCAGCAGTGCTCAGTTTAGGCAGTCAGCCCCCCCGCTCCTGGGATCCCAGCAGTGCTCAGTTTAGGCAGTCAGCCCCCCAGCTCTTAGGATCCCAGCAGCAGCATTTGACTGGTCCTTAGGGTAACAGGTGAATCACCCGGTGGGCCCCTGTGCAGATCAGGACCCCCGACCCCACTGTATAGGCAGTACTTGGCATAATTCAATTGATTCCCTCTCTACAGTAAAAAGCTGTATCTCATCATGCAATAACCAAACTACCCAGTTTATTATTAAATAGAGATATGGGTAAATTTGTGAATGAGGGTAGGATCATATTTGTATGCAGGTGAAAAGTGGGCCCCACAAAGTCAATGTTACTGGTGGGCCCTTAGCATCCCAGTCCGACACTGCCCAGCAGTGCTCAGTTAAAGCAGTCATCCCCCCTGCTCTTGGGATCCCAGCAGTGCTCAGTTTAGGCAGTGAGACCCCAGAACCCCAAGCTCTTGGGATCCCAGCAGTGCTCAGTTTAGGCGGTGAGACCCCAGAACCCCAAGCTCTTGGGATCCCAGCAGTGCTCAGTTTAGGCATTGAGACCCCAGAACCCCCAGCTCTTGGGACCCCAGCAGTGCTCAGTTTAGGCAGTGAGACCCTAGAACCCCCAGCTCTTGGGATCCCAGCAGTGCTCAGTTTAGGCAGTGAGACCCCAGAACCCCCAGCTCCTGGGATCCCAGCAGTGCTCAGTTTAGGCAATCAGACCCCCAGAACTCTCAGCTCTTGGGACCCCAGCAGTGCTCATTTTAGGGAGTGAGACCCTAGAACCCCCAGCTCCTGGGATCCCAGCAGTGCTCAGTTTAGGCAGTGAGACCCCAGAACCCCCAGCTCCTGGGATCCCAGCAGTGCTCAGTTTAGGCAGTGAGACCCCAAAACCCCCAGCTCTTGGGACCCCAGCAGTGCTCAGTTTAGGCAGTGAGACCCCAGAACCCCCAGCTCCTGGGATCCCAGCAGTGCTCAGTTTAGGCAGTGAGACCCCAGAACCCCCAGCTCCTGGGATCCCAGCAGTGCTCAGTTTAGGCAGTGAGACCCCAAAACCCCCAGCTCCTGGGATCCCAGCAGTGCTCAGTTTAGGCAGTGAGACCCCAGAACCCCCAGCTCCTGGGATCCCAGCAGTGCTCAGTTTAGGCAGTGAGACCCCAGAACCCCCAGCTCCTGGGATCCCAGCAGTGCTCAGTTTAGGCAATCAGACCCCCAGAACTCTCAGCTCTTGGGATCCCAGCAGTGCTCTATCTAGACAGTCAGACTCCCAGAACAACCAGATCTTGAAGTCCCAGTGGTGCTTTGTTTAATCAGTCAGCCCCTCACAAGTCCCAGCTCTTGGGGTCCTAGCGTGCTCCGTTAAGTCAGTGATCCACCCTCAAGTCCTGGCTCTTGGGTTTCCAGCAGTGCTTTGTTTTTGTAGTCAGCTTCCCACCCAACATCCCTAGTGGTGATCCATTAAGGAAGTCAGCCCCACAATCCCCAGCTCTTGGAGTCCCAGCGGTGCTACATTAAGTCAGTCACCCTCAAGTCCTGGCTCTTGAGGTCCCAGTGATGCTTAGTTTAGGCAGTCAGCTCCTCACAATCCCCAGCTCTGGGGGTCCTAGCAGTGCTACATTAAGTCCATCAGCCACGCTCAAGTGCTGGTTCTTGGGGTCCCAGCGGTTCTTCGTTTAAGCAGTAAGCTCCCCACAAGTCCCTAGTCTTGGGAGCCCAGTAGTGCTTCATTTAGGCAATCAGCCCCCCACAGTCCCCGACTCTTGGGGTCCCAGCGGTGCACCGTTTACGCTGTCAGCCCCCAGCTGTGTTCCCAGGAAATGTCAACAGGAATGTCAGTGCCGGAGGGAAGCGCGTCCTGCATTGATGACAGGGATTTAAGCTTTCTATTGAACGTCCCGGCCGCCGTGAGCTGCTTAATCTTTGATACAATTACATCTTGCTGCGTGCCCTCGTTGCCCTGCGCAAACAAGGCTTCACCGCCGCTCCAGGCCTGAATCCCAAATGTGTCATTTAATCCAGCCAGCGGGATTGTGGGTAAGCTCCGGAGTGAATCATTGCATCACTAAGGCTGGATTTGAGCAATTTTCAAGCAATTGCCCTTCAATAACCTGTAATCCTGAGAGGCGGGAGGAGATCTGCGTCGTTCTCACCGTCTTAGCGGCTATTGATTGACTTCTGCAAAGTCTAATAGAATGGAAATAGGGAGGAAGATGGAGATGGGGCCGAGCGCCAAGGTCAGGAGCGCCGTGACGTTAGCCGGCCACGTTCAAGTGAGAAGAGCAGGAAATCCCAGGAACATGGACGTCCTATACCGATAGCGTTATGCGGATCGTCCTCAGTTACACGCGATACTCGGAAATCAACCAAAGTGGCTATAACAACCCACTCTCCCCGAAATCCTAGATGACTGATACCAACATGGCTGTAGAAATACCACCGAGAACAAAGATGATATCCTCTTGATGACTAGTTTCATTTCCTGCTAGTGGTAGGCAGAAGTCGTACCCCATAGCCAAAGAGGTGTGGTTTAGCAATTACTTATGCTACTGCATAGAAGGCAGATGGGGGGAGGCTCCTGCTGCAGACAGTTATAGTAGCAGTATTAGTAGTATTTGCAGTCTCAGGATGCAGATACCATTGAATTCCATGGTGGAGGAGAGAGCCGTCGACTCCCTGCTCCATCAATAAGCCTGTCCATCTGAGTCTCAGGTACAATGACGTCAGTAAATCATCCCTGCTGTGCAGAGTCTCAGTCTACATGCCGCACAGAGCAGGGCAACACATTGAGGGAATGGGGCAAGGTATTTGTTGGATGGAAACTTTGGGGAGTCATGATAGTGTGTGCGGGGTGCTTTGTGGTCCATCAAAGTGTGTGGGTTGACTGAGAAGGCCATCGTACTGTGGGGGTTATCATATTGTGGGGGCCTCATAATGTGTGGGTGGGGGGCTGGGGTGGCATCATAATGTGTTGGGGACAACATACTGGGTGGAGTGCATCATAATGGGTGAGTGGGTCAGGAGTCATCATAATGTGTGAGGGGTCATCATACCGTGTGAGGGCCATCATAATTTGTGAGAGGGCATGATACTGTATGGGGGCATTATACTATGTGGGGGCAACATACAGTGTTGGGGTAATCACACTATGTGTAGGGAATCATACAGTTTGAGGGCTGTGTGAGCAACATAATGAGCGTGGCCTTCATATTGCATGGAGAACATCATACTGTGGGAAAGTGTGGGGACATAATGTGTTAAGGCATCATACTGAGTATAAGGCACTGTGGGAGGTGTTGTGGGGACTCATCTTCGGGAGGTTGTGGGGGCATCATACTGCAGGGAAGACCATAAGGGCCACTATACTGTGGATGAGATGATTATGCAGGCATAAAACTGTGTTAAGGTATTGTGGGGGGCAATATACTGCGTTTGGTGCCAGACTAGGCACTTAGAATCATAGAATCATAGAATCGTAGAGTTGGAAGGGACCTCCTGGGCCATCTGGTCCAACCCCCTGCTCAAAGCAGGATTCGCTAAATCATCCCAGTTAGATGTCTGTCCAGCCTCTGTTTGAAGACTTCCATTGAAGGAGAACTCACCACTTCTCGTGGCAGCCTGTTCCACTCATTGATCACTCTAACTGTCAAAAAGTTTTTTCTAATATCTAATCTGTGTCTCCTCCCATTCAGCTTCATCCCATTGCTTCTAGTCTTTCCTTGTGCAAATGAGAATAAAGTTGATCCTTCTACAATGTGACAGCCCTTTAGATATTTGTAGACAGCTATTAAGTCTCCTCTCAGTCTTCTCTTTTGCAAACTAAACATTCCCAAATCCTGCAACCTTTCCTCATAAGACAGGGTTTGCAGACCGGTCACCATTCTGGTCGCTCTTTTCTGAACTTGCTCCAGTTTGTTGATGTCTTTTTTAAAATGTGGTGCCCAAAATTGGACACAATATTCCAGATGAGGTCTGACCAAAGAGGAGTAGAGGGAAATAATGACTTCACGTGATCTAGACTGTATGCTTCTGTTAATACATCCTAGAATTGCATTTGCCTTTTTTGCTGCTGCATCACACTGTTGACTCATATTCAGTCTGTGATCTATTAGTATACCCAAGTCTTTTTCACATGTGCTGTCACTTAGCCCTATTCCTCCCATTCTATATATACTTTTTTCATTTTTATTGCCCAGATGTAGTACTTTGCATTTCTCCCTGTTAAAAACCATTCTGTTAGTTGCTGCCCACTTCTCCAGTTTATTTAAATCTTTTTGAATCCTCTCTCTCTCTTCTCTAGTATTAGCTATCCCTCCTAGCTTTGTGTCATCAGCAAATTTAATCAGTTTACCCTCAATTCCTTCATCTAAATCGTTGATAAAGATGTTGAACAGTACAGGGCCCAGGACAGAGCCCTGTGGTACCCCACTTGAGACATTCTTCCAACTAGATGTGCAGCCATTTACGACCACTCTTTGGGTCCGATCACTAAGCCAGTTATGAATCCACCTAACAGTTGCCTTGTCCATTCCATACTTAGTCATTTTTTCAATAAGGATTGTATGAGAGGCTTTGTCAAATGCTTTGCTGAAGTCAAGATATACTATATCTACAGCATTTCCTTGATCCACCCAATCAGTAATACCATCATAGAAGGAAATTAAATTAGTCTGACATGACTTATTAGTTACAAACCCATGCTGACTCTGTTTAATCACTTCATTCTTATCCAGGTATTGACATACATGTTGTTTAATAATTTGTTCAAAGATCTTTCCTGGTATAGAAGTCAGACTCACCGGCCTATAGTTGCCTGGGTCCACCTTCTTCCCCTTTTTGAAGATAGGAACAACATTTGCTCTTCTCCAGTCTTCTGGCACTTCTCCTGTTCTCCAAGAATTTTCAAAGATTATGGAGAGGGGTTCAAAAATTTCTTCTGCTATCTCCTTCAGTACTCTGGGGTGTAATTCATCTGGACCTGGAGACTTGAATACATTTAGGTTAGCTAAGTGTTTCCTCACTATCTTTCTGTTTATAGATATCCTGGATTCTTCTATTCCCTCAATAGGACAGTGAATAGCAGTTGATGTTACATTTCCTTTCTGAGAGAAAACAGATGCAAAATAGGAATTTAAAAGTTCAGCCTTCTCAACATCCTGTCTTACCATTTCATCATTTTCATCCTGTAAAAATCCTATAGCATCTTTGACTTTTCTTTTACTTTTGACATATCCCCAAAATCCTTTATTATTGCTTTTGACATCTCTTGCAAGCCTCAATTCATTTTCAGCTTTAGATAATCTGATTTGTGCCTTGCAGGTTCTGCAGACAGCATTATATTCTTCTTTAGATATGCCTCCTTCTTTCCATTTTATAAACATTTTTTGCTTCCTTTTTAGCATGTGCTTAAGTTCTGTGTTCATCCATCCTGGTTTCCTTAAATGCTTCCTATTCTTCCCTCTTTTCGGAATTGTTAACAACTGTGCTTTGAGAATTTCATTTTTCAAGATTTCCCATCCTTCCTGGACATTTTTGTCTTTAAGGATATCCAGCCATTGGATCCCTCCAATTCTCTTAACACTTAACACTGTGAGGGCCACTGAAATGAAACTCTGATGTTAAAAACTGATCACACTCTGACCACACTCTGTCCAAACACTGACGCCACTCTGATGACACTTTTCCAAACTCTGACGACACTCTGACAACACTGACCAAACTCTGACACTCTGACCAAACTCTGACGACACACTGACTACACTCTGACCACACTGACCAAATTCTGATGATACTCTGACCACACTCTGATGACACTCTGGCCACACTCTGACCACACAGACCAAACTGTCCAAACTCTGATGACATGCTGACCACACTCTGATGACACGCTGGCCAAACTCTGGCCAAACTCTGATGACACTCTGACCAAACTGACCAAACTGTCCAAACTCTGACGACACTCTGACCACACTCTCCAAATTCTGTTCACACTGTGTCCAAACTGACCGCACTCTAACCAAAAAACACTGATGTAAATTGGACCTTATCTCCCCCCCACATTAACTATCAGGAAAAAGTCAGGAGGTTCTGCCTTCACAACCTCGAGCTTTAGGCTATGTTCACACTATCAGTATTTGGTGAGTTCTTTGCATCAGTATTAGTAAGCCAGAACCAGGAGTGGGTGGTAAATCCAGAAGTGGTGATGAGTTTCTATTATACTTTTCCTCTGATTGTTCCTCTCCTGGTTTTGACTTACAAATACTGAGGTTAAATACTGACCAAATACTGAACGTGTGAACGTGGCCGTAGATTCATTTTCTTCGGAGCAGAAAGTTTGCAAAACAAGTGTCTGATTTGCTGTGTTGTAGATCAGCGTGATACAATTTCCTGGTACAGGTGGCGTCCATTCATTTTAGAATTATAGGGGACTGAAATTGAATCCAAAGAAAAAACAAAAATGTGGATTAAAAAAATTAGAAAAAGAAACACAAAAAATTAATGAAAGACGTGAGACGCCGTCTCAGCCCGAAAGTCGGAGTTCTCTAGAGAGAAAGCAAACTTCTACAGTCACAATCTCCGACATCCTCACTGCTGCCCATGGAGGGGAACCGACGGCGCACACGTAATATTAACCCCTGAGCCACAGGAACGGCTGAGCCGCTAATGTCATTTCAGAATTTCCTTTCCACCCGATGCCTGATAAGCCGTGCTTATTCCCTACGAGAGACAGATAAGACGTTTAATTTCACGTGAATGCCCAGAAAGACCAATTTCTACGCAAAATAGGCCCCAAATAATCAGAATCTACTTTCGTCTGAATAGAGTTTTCCTAGGAAAAAGACAGAAGGATTTGATGGAAATTTGTTAACTCTCCGGCGCCCGCGGGCAGGACGCACAATAAAGGAAAATAATATTTTAGTCAAAATAGACTGAAGATGCTCCCAGCAAACTTAAATTAGCATATTGAGGGCAAATATGCAGAGAAAGTTAGATAATGAGTCCTGATTATTCAATTCAATGAATGTTAAATAGGGAGCCGGGGCCCCGGGGCTCTTATCTCTCCCTCCTTCAATTTATTTTGTTTTTAGACTGTGGCATATTTTGAAGTTGCGTCGCTTTGTTTTCCATCCACTCGTCTATCTGTAGGGGCCGCACTGACCTTATAGGATGGTAATTGGAAAGGAGTCACATGTTAAGTGCTGCCATTTTGTACCGCTAGAAAACCGGTGAGGGTTGCCCAGGGCTGTGTGATAAAACTTTCCTGGCGGCTACGTAGATTACTCCCCGTCCTCTAATCCCCCCACCTTCCCGCTGTCTCCAGCTTTAATATTCATTCGTCACGTCTTCTTTCTTTCTTCCAACTTTTACAAGTTCAGAAGATTCGTGGTTGTCTCTGTCATCGCTGTTGATTTCCTTTCAAACAGAAAAAGAAGGGGCCCCTGTACAGGAATGTAAGAAGGGCCCCAAATTCTCCAACGGCAATTTATAAAAGAACCTATCAGCCCATTTTCTAAATGCAGCTTAGTAGTAACTATTGGACACCGGTGCGTCTGCCATTGCCTTTAGAGTAGGAGGCAATGGTCCTTGATGGTAAAATGGCTACCACTTCTCACTCCTCTATGCTCTCCTCCTGTGGATCCTCTTAGTAATGGTGGTACTTTCATGTAAGTGGGTTGGTTTTCCTTTCCTGGGACAAACAGTGCAGCTTCCTATTTGCTCTTATGTACTCCCCTCCACATCCCCGGAGTATTGTGCTATGTATAGTGAGTGATACTCACCCCCAATACTAGCTAGCTGTGCCGCAGACACTTCTCCAGGGCTCTTCAGATTCTTGCTCCTGCCAAGCTGTTTTTCTGTGTTCATTTCTAGAACAGAAACCTTTTTTATCCACAACAATTCTTCCATAATGTTTAGTCAGGGGGATGTTACCCCATGATGACCAATGATGTCCCTGTGCATTAATTCAAAGCACCACCAATTATTCTCAGAGTTCTTAACTATTTTGGGCATTATTTGACGTGGGTATATCTTCCATCTTCCTTTCTCACATCAACCATACAGGGTTCCTCATAGAATCCTAGAATGTTGGAGTAGGAAGGGACCTCCGGGGTCATCGTGTTCAACTGCTCAATGCAGGAGTCACAAACAATCTCAGAAAAACTGCATCGTGTGAGCGCTATAACAACTGGAAGAATACAAAATGAAGTCCGTCCATAGATTCAGAAGTAAAGAGGTGGACGCCCAGGCAAAATATTGGAGCTCATCACATCAGTTCTGGAGTGACAAATACGGCAGTGGAGGAGGTTCAACTGCTTCATAATGGTGAGATCACAGACGTCCATGGAAGCACCGTGGACAAACGTTACACAAATCTGGAATGGTGGCCCAAAGAAAGGTGAAGAAACCTCAACTTCAATATTGTCATAAGAAGCATCGGCTCGAGTTTGTAATCAAGTACAAAAAGTGGAAACTCGAAGATTGGAAATGGGTGATTTGGAGCGATGACACAAAAGTCAATAGATGGCTCTGATGGGGGCAAATGGGCCTGAAAGAAACAAGGGAAAAAGGGGTTAACAGACTCAAAAATTGAAAGAAATGTCAAGTACGGTGGAGGACGTCTGATGATATGGGGTTGTTTCACAGCCAAAGGCGCTGGATACTTGACGAGAATCGATGGTGGTCTCATTGCTGAGATATATGCGAGTATCCTACAAGATAAGATACTTCGTACACTCAAGTACTACAGGTAAGAAAAGGACAACATAGAGTTCCAGCAGGACAATGACCTGAAGCATATGGTGATATTGGCAAAGAAATGGTTCAATAACAATGAAGTAGAAGTGCTGGATTGTCCCCACAGATCCCAAACCTCAACCCAACCCAACACTTGTGGGTAGGGTTGAAGAAAAAGCTGTATACAGACCAAGTGAGGTGACCATTATACACCAACATGGGTAAAGGGTAGAAGAGACCTGGGATCAAATTTCGTTGGAGACATGCTTGAATCTGATCGAGAGCATGGATTTACAAAATACTAACAAAATAAAAATTTTAATTTAGATTTTTAGGAGCAAAACAGTAACTGTAATATCCATGCCGGCACCCCTGCACAGTTCACCTTCCCCCTCCTTGCAGAGACGCCGACATACTTGCGGTTGCACGGTCTCCTCCCCATTGCTCAGCACATCCTCATTCCCTTCTTGCTGCTCTGAGTCTTCTCAAAAAAGTGTAGGGTCGGTGGGCCGGACTGGGGGGTGGTCCCTCGATATACCGCGCAGAGATGTAACAGAGACACGATGGAGGCAAATGTCGGGTACAACAGGTTCAAGTTTTATTCTCTCTGGCCGCCCACTTGACGGCCTCCGCAGTACACCGCACTTCAATGCACTTCTTCACTTTACTTATCGGCCCTCCGTTCCCAGAGCCGCTTCCCGCACACCGTACTTTACACTGGGGACGTGAATGTATACACCGTCCCCTCTTCACTCTTCGACGCTCCTGTCAGATCCGTCACTGTGGCCGCCTTAGGCCCGTAAACCAACAGTACTTCTACTGAACAGTCGTCTCTCTCAATACGGTATGCTTTACCTCAGTGCCTCGTCTTTTCTGCAGTACTTTCCTGTCAGGACCACCCCCCTGACGTTCTCTCTCTCCTCAGTTCCCCCTGCTTTGGTTTTCCTCAGAGTGCACAGACTGTCGTAGTCCCCCTGTAACTTGAGCTCCCCCTGGGGACTGGAACTTTCTGGAACCCTCCCTCAGTATTTATACCTTTCCTGGTTCCCTGTAACTCCGCCCCCCATGACCAACGGTTTCCTAAGCCCTAAGCTGATGTCAAGTCCTTTGCTCACACTCCTCCCTGCCCTCTAATGGTCAACCCAGGTACTGCACGTCCACTACACTTTCCTAGCTATTTC
This sequence comes from Dendrobates tinctorius, assembly GCF_039654945.1. Lineage (NCBI taxonomy): Eukaryota > Metazoa > Chordata > Amphibia > Anura > Dendrobatidae > Dendrobates > Dendrobates tinctorius. The sequence goes on from NW_027361883.1 coordinate 180,312, forward strand.
CCCACTGTAGTAACTGACAACTATGTGAACTGTGCAAACCTTTACTTCTCTATACTGACAGGTCCGTTCGTCCATCAGGTCACCTTCCCTACAAAAGCGCCAAGTGTGTGTGTGCTCCCCTGCTCTTAAAGTGGCAGCGCACGCAATTGCGAAATGCCCCCAGCCAACGGCTGGAAGGCATCTTGTATAAAAGGCACCCTCCCCAAAATGGAAATGCCTGTGCAATGTCGTCCCATTAGTGAGTGTTTGTGCAACTAGTGTGTTGCCAGGTCCCGAATCTGAAACCCTGGTCCATGTCTGGCCAGAGCCTGAAACCAAACCTCTGCTCCTTGTGTGGTCAGAGCCTGAACTGAAAACCCTGGTTCTTGTGTGGCCAAGGCCCGAACTTGTACCCCTGGTCCTTGTGCGGCCAAAGCCTGAATTTCTGGTCCTTTTGCAGCCAAAGCCCGAACCCCTGGTCCTTGTGTGGCCAGGTCTGAAACCGCATTGGCTGTATCTGAACCTGAAACTGTTCCATCAGTACAAGAACCTTTCAGTGCCAGTTCCAGGATCCCAATCCAGCCCTGTCTGTGCCTCCGTGTCAATATCTGTTCTGGGTGAGGATCCAGAACCTGTGCAGTCTGCACAGAGTTCTAATCCTGTCTTGCCAAGTACTCTGAGCCCAGCCTGTGTCAGCATACCTCACTCTTGTACCAGAAGCTACAGTGTTGCGGACTTCCCAGGACTGGTACCTGGCGGCTACCTGCAGCCCAAGTGTTACTCCACCATTAGGAGCTCTAGTGAATACCAGGTAGCCACTTAGCAACACCACTATTGGTAAGCCCGGCCCTGTGGCACAGTACGTCCACGAACCACATGTGCCACCTGCTGGCGAGACAGTAACAATGCAGTGACATGACAAGAATCTGCATAGCTAAATAGTAACAAGTCAAATTTATGTATGAAATAGCCAAGATGTCTGTCTATGAAATGATGGTGGTCTCACGTTGGAAGCAGTAGTGGATGGTGAAATATGGAGCCTGAAAGTCAAAAGTTCACAACATTGTTCCCCTTTTGCTCGTCGGTGTATTTGTGAGTCGGTCATTGGCAGCGAGGAGCTCGATGGTTAGCAGGTAAGCCAATGGCCTTCTCTGTCATGGTTGATGCATCGTTGGCCATCACTGGTCGTGTGCCGACACAGGAGACGTTCTCATCTGCTGAACCCAACATGGAAGCGGAGCCGCCGTGATCGGCGCTGACAGCGGTAAATTGTAGGAAAGTCCTATGAGTATGTTTTACGTGCCGCAGTGTTAAACCAATGTAAAATATTGAGGTTTTTCTGGCTGGACGACCCCTCTGAGACCAGGACGCATCCAATCACATTTCTCTGCTCTCTTGAATGGAAGGGAAATCTGTGTCCAATAAAGCCCAGGGAGAACACTTGAGGAATGAAATGAGACCATTTTATAATTGGGGCTGAATTATCTGTACGGAATCCTGGACTTGGCAGAAGAGCTTACAATCTAAACGACCGGCACAGTGCTGCCTGTATTACATATTGCAGGGCTGGAGGCCACTACTCGCGGTGCGGATACACTCGTCTCTCCCTCATTTCTGCCCTGTTCGGCGTCTGATCAGCTCCGTGCCCCCGATAAGCGGCGATGTTTGCTCGGCCCTTCTCTCATGAATACGAATTGTGTCTCTCTAATCCGCAGCGCACTCACTCTCCCGAGGAGATGGTTTAACTTTCACCCCTGCAAATGTTCCATTTGCCGTATTGTATATTTTAAAGAGTAGCAATCTGAGCCGTGTTTGCGGAAGGGATAATGTCGTCTGCCTGGCAAATAGCGGACTCATGGAGCACTCCATACCGGGTTAACCCTTTCACGCTTCCAAGTCCTTTGCATTCCTTGCTAGATCTAAAAGAAAATGATTCTATAACCCCCAGATATAACTTAAAGGGGCTGAAATAAAAAGTTTAGCGTCGCTTTATGAGAACACAGACTGTGGAAAGGGCAGTACTATCATACTTACGGTATATTCCTGAACGGAGGTGCAGTGCTTTGAAATAGTTTTCACAACCACGTTTTTTCACATTACACCCACAAACTTCAATTTATTTTATTGGGATCCTATGTGACACTAAAACTAAGTACCGTATATACTCAAGGATAAGCAGACCCGAGTATAAGCCGACCCCCTAATTTTGCCACAAAAACTGGGAAAACGTATTCACGCAAGTATAAGCCTAGGGTGGAAAATGCAGCAGCTACTGGTAATTTTAAAAATAAATATAGATACCAATAAAAGTAAAATTAATTGAGACATCAGTAGGTTAAATGTTTTTGAATATCCATATTGAATCAGAAGCCCCACATAATGCTTCATACAGTTCATGATAGCCCCATAAGATGCTCCATACAAAATACACCCATATAATGCTGCACAAAGGTTAATAATAGCCCCATAAGATGCTCCATAAAATAAAAAGCCCCATATGCTGCTCCATAAAGGTTATGGCCCCATATGCTGCCCCCATAAGATGCTCCATAGATTATGCCCCCATGTGCTGCCCCCATAAGATGCTCCATAGATTATGCCCCCATGTGCTGCCCCCATAAGATGCTCTATAGCTCATGCCCCCATGTGCTGCCTCCATAAGATGCTCCATAGATTATGCCCCCATGTGCTGCCCCCATAAGATGCTTCATAGATTATGCCCCCATAAGATGCTCCATAGATTATGCCCCCATATACAGCCCGCATAAGATGCTCCATAGATTATGCACCCATGTGCTGCCGCTGCATGTAAAAATAAAAAAAGACATACTCACCTCTCCGTCGTTTGGGGCCAGGTGCCTGTGTCACTGCTCGCACCTGATATATTCACCTCTCCGGGTTCCATCGCTGCTTGCTGTTGTCTGGCACGTCATCTGTCAGTGACGTTCAGACTGCAGGGGGCGCGGCGCGCACTAACCAAGTCACCTTGCCCTCTGCTGTCTGAACGTCACTGACAGATGATGTGCCAGACAGCAGCAAGCAGCGATGGAACGGGACAGGTGAATATCGCTATACCTACCCGTCCTGGCGCGGTCTCTGCAGCCCTGTTCTCCCACGGTCTCCCTTCAGCGGTCACGTGGTACCACTGATTAAACTCATGAATATGCGCATATTCATAAGTTTAATGAGCGGTACCACGTGATCGCTGAAGGAAGGAAGGGAGATTGCGGAAAAGCTGGGGGCTGCTGAGGCAGCGCCAGGACCGGTAAGTATGACCTGACACCCCCACCCCCCTCCCCCTCCGACCCTCTGGTGTATATGACTCGAATATAAGACGAGAGAGGGACTTTCAGCCCCCAAAAAAATGGGCTGAAAATCTCAGCTTATATTCGAGTATATACGGTAACAAGTATTTGTGATGTGTAAAGAAAATGAGACATTGGTTTTGCAGTTATTTAAAAATGATAACTCTAACAATTGCGAGTTGCATTTGTGTTCACCCCCTCAGTCACTACTTTTAAGGACCCCTCTTGCTGCAGTCTTTTGGGGTCTGTCTCTCCCACCTTTCTCTGCTGCAGTCTTTTTGGGTCTGTTTCTCCATCTTAGCACATCTAGAGGTGACATTTTGCCCCTTCTTCTTTGCACACTCGCTCTCACTCAGTGAGATTGGATGGAGACATCTGTGATCAGTAATATTTACGTCTTGTCACAAACTCTATGGGATTTCGGTCTGGATTGTGACTGGGCCGTTCACACACATGAATATGCTCTGATCTAAACTCTCCATTATAGCTCCGGCAGGATATTTAGGGTCGTTGTCCTCCGGGAAGGTGAACCTATGCCCCAATCTCAAGTCTTTTACACCCTCTAACATGTTTTCCTCCAGGATTGCCCTGTATTTAGCTCCATCCATCTTCCCATCAGCTCTGACCAATTTCCCTGCTGAAGAAAAGCATCCCCATAGCAGGACGCTGCCACCACCATATTTGATGGTGGGAATGGTGCTTTGAGGATGATGTGCAGTGTTAGTTTTTCGCCACACAAAGCAATTTGCATTTAGCCTAAAAAGTTCTACTTTGTTCTCATATGACCACGGCCACATGCTTGCTGTGTCTCCTAAGTGACGTTTTGCAAACTCAAAACAGGACTTCTTAATGCTTGTTTTCAAGTATAGCTTTCTTCTTGTCACTCTTTCATAAAGGCCAAATTTGTGGTGTATACAACTAACGGTTGTTCTGTGGACAGATTCTCCCCCATGAGCTGTGGATCTCTGCAGCCCCTTCCGTTTGACCATGTGCTTCTTGGCTATTTCTCTAATTAGTATTCTTCGAACTTTGATGTCAGTTTAGGTGGGTGGCCATGTCTTGGTAAGACTGCAGTTGTGTCATACTCCTTCCATGTTTACATGATGGATTGAATAGTGCTTTATGAGATGTTCAGAGCTTGGGCTTTTTTTATAACCTAACCGTGCTTTAATCTTATCCACAACTTTATCCCTGACTTGTCTGGTGAGCTCCTTGGTTTTCATGATGCTGTTTGATCCATAATGTTCTCAAACAGATCTCTGAGGCCTTCACAGAAAAGCACTAGTTGAGAAAAAAATAACACACAGGTGGACTCAGTCTACTAATTATCTAGCTTCTAGAGGTGATTGCTTAATCAGGATTTTATTTAAGGATATCAGACTACAGGGGGCTGAATACAAATGCATACCACAATTTTCAGATTAAGTATAATTTCCTTTACACTTCACAAATACTTGTATATTCTTGTACATAGGGGCAGTATTATAGTAGTTATATTCTTGTACATAGGGGGCAGTATTATATCTAATATATAAAGCTCAAAGTATGTATGTATGTGTGTATGTATGTGTGTATGTGTGTATGTCCGGGATAGGCTTCCGCACCGTCGCAGCTACAGCCACAAAATTTGGCACAGTCACACGTCTGGACCCCGAGAGCGTCCTAAGCTATGTTGTGAGGCGAAATTTTAACCCCACGCGTTCCAATTCACCAAACAATTTTGCCCCTATCTTCATAATGGGGGGAAAAGTGTGGGCGCGTCAAGCCCCGCCCCTCATTATGATGTCATAATGCCCCTATCTACATAATGGGGAAAAAGTGTGTGCGTATCAAGCCCCACCCCTCATTATGATGTCATAATGGTTGCCATGGCGACGCTGATGTCGTCATAGGTTGCAAGCCCCGCCGCTCATTATGATGTCATAATGGTTGACTATGGGATGGAGGATGTGTGATGGGTATATGGGCACTCTACTATGGGATGGAGGATATGTATGATGGGTATATGGGCACGGGACTATAGGATGGAGGATGTGTATGACGGGTATATGGGCACGGGACTATGGGTTGGAGAATATGCATGATGGGTATATGGGCATGGGACTATGGGATGGAGGATGTGTGATGGGTATATGGGCACTCGACTATGGGATGGAGGATATGTATGATGGGTATATGGGCATGGGACTATGAGATGAAGGATGTGTGATGGGTATATGGGCACATGACTATGGGATGGCGAATATGTATGATGGGTATATGGGCACGGGACTATGGGATGGAGGATAATTATAATTTGTTATAACTATCCACAGTTAGTTACTATGCCCGGGCAGTGCCGGGCTCTTCAGCTAGTTAGATATATTCTTGTACATGGGGAGCAGTATTATATTAGATATATTCTTGGACATAGGGGCAGTATTATAGTAGTGATATTCTTGTACATAGGAGCAGTATTATAGCAGTTATCTTGTACATAGGGGGCAGTATTATAGTAGTTATATTCTTGTACATAGGAGCAGTATTATAGTAGTTATATTCTTGTACATAGGGGCAGTATTATAGCAGTTATCTTGTACACAGGAGCAGTATTATAGTAGTTATATTCTTGTACATAGGAGCAGTATTATAGCAGTTAACTTGTACATAGGGGGCAGAATTATAGTAGTTATATTCTTGTACATAGGAGCAGTATTATAGTAGTTATATTCTTGTACATAGAGGGCAATATTATAGCAGTTATATTCTAGTACATAGGGGGCAGTATTATAGTAGTTATATTCTTGTACATAGGGGCAGTATTATAGCAGTTATATTCTTGTACATAGGGAGCAGTATTATAGCAGTTATATTCTTGTATATAGGAGCAGTATTATAGCAGTTATATTCTTGTACATAGGGGCAGTATTATACTGGTTATATTCTTGTACATAGGGGCAGTATTATAGCAGTTATCTTGTACATAGGAGCAGTATTATATAGCAGTTATCTTGTACATAGGGGGCAGTATTATAGTAGTTATATTCTTGTACATAGGAGCAGTATTATAGTAGTTATAGTCTTGTACATAGGGGCAGTATTATAGTAGTTATATTCTTGTACATAGGAGCAGTATTATAGTAGTTATATTCTTGTACATAGGAGCAGTATTATAGTAGTTATATTCTTGTACATAGAGGGCAACATTATAGCAGTTATATTCTAGTACATAGGGGGCAGTATTATAGTAGTTATATTCTTGTACATAGGGGCAGTATTATAGCAGTTATATTCTTGTACATAGGGAGCAGTATTATAGCAGTTATATTCTTGTATATAGGAGCAGTATTATAGCAGTTATATTCTAGTACATAGGGGGCAGTATGATAGTAGTTATATTCTTGTACATAGAGGCAGTATTATAGTAGTTATATTCTTGTACATGGGGCAGTATTATAGTAGTTTTATTCTTGTACACAGGGGCAGTATTATACTAGTTATATTCTTGTACATAGGAGCAGTATTATAGTAGTTATATTCTTGTACATAGGGGCAGTATTATACTGGTTATATTCTTGTACATAGGGGCAGTATTATAGCAGTTATCTTGTACATAGGAGCAGTATTATATAGCAGTTATCTTGTACATAGGGGGCAGTATTATAGTAGTTATATTCTTGTACATAGGAGCAGTATTATAGTAGTTATAGTCTTGTACATAGGGGCAGTATTATAGTAGTTATATTCTTGTACATAGAGTGCAGTATAATAGCAGTTATATTCTTGTACATAGGGGCAGTATTATAGTAGTTATATTCTTGTACATAGGGGCAGTATTATAGTAGTTATATTCTTGTACACAGGGCAGTATTATAGCAGTTATATTCTTGTACATAGAGGGCAATATTATAGTAGTTATATTCTTGTACATAGGGGCAGTATTATAGTAGTTATATTCTTGTACATAGGGGCAGTATGATAGTAGTTATATTCTTGTACATAGGGTGCAGTATTATAGCAGTTTTATTCTTGTACATAGAGGCAGTATTATAGTAGTTATATTCTTGTACATGGGGCAGTATTATAGCAGTTATATTCTTGTACACAGGGGCAGTATTATACTAGTTATATTCTTGTACATAGGAGCAGTATTATAGTAGTTATATTCTTGTACATAGGGGCAGTATTATACTAGTTATATTCTTGTACATAGGGGCAGTATTATAGCAGTTAACTTGTACATAGGAGCAGTATTATATAGCAGCTATCTTGTACATAGGGGGCAGTATTATAGTAGTTATATTCTTGTACATAGGGTGCAGTATTATAGCAGTTATATTCTTGTACATAGGGGCAGTATTATAGTAGTTATATTGTTGTACATAGGGGCAGTATTATAGTAGTTATATTTTTGTACATAGGAGCAGTATTATACTGTAGTAGTTATGTTCTTGTACACGGGGCAGTATTATAGCAGTTATATTCTTGTACATAGAGGGCAATATTATAGTAGTTATATTCTTGTACATAGGGGCAGTATTATAGTAGTTATATTCTTGTACATAGGGGCAGTATGATAGTAGTTATATTCTTGTCCATAGGGTGCAGTATTATAGCAGTTATATTCTTGTACATAGAGGCAGTATTATAGTAGTTATATTCTTGTACACAGGGGCAGTATTATGGCAGTTATATTCTTGTACATAGAGGGCAATATTATACTAGTTATGTTCTTGTACATAGGAGCAGTATTATAGTGGTTATATTCTTGTACATAGGGGGCAGTATTATAGTAGTTATATTCTTGTACATAGGGGCAGTATTATAGTAGTTATATTCTTGTACATAGGAGCAATATTATAGTAGTTATATTCTTGTACATAGGGGCAGTATTATACTAGTTATATTCTTGTACATAGGAGCAGTATTATAGTAGTTATATTCTTGTACATAGGGAGCAGTATTATAGTAGTTATATTCTTGTACATAGGGAGCAGTATTATAGTAGTTATATTCTTGTACATAGGGGCAGTATTATAGTAGTTATATTCTTGTACATAGGAGCAGTATTATAGTAGTTATATTCATGTACATAGGAGCAGTATTATAGCAGTTATATTCTTGTACATAGGGGCAGTATTATAGTAGTTATATTCTTGTACATATGTGGCAATTTTTATTATAAAACCAAACATAAATACAATATCATAAAACAAAAATCATCCAGTATTACGAAACACAAATCACTTAGGTTATATATACACAGCACTAAATAATCAGATCATATTCAAAAATAAATTAAAGTGTTCACACCTGGGGAGGGAAGAAGAAAATATGAAAAAAAAAAAATCATATTTCCTAACTGAATTTTACGTTTCTCCATAATGTTATGTTTCTCGGACTTCCAGTGATTTTATCCACCGGAGTTCTGACATAACCTGATTGGCGGCAGCGGTGTGATCGAACAGCTCATTGTGCAGTGACACCCGGGTTCTCATGTGCCAGTGATAGTATTTGATGACACTGATTATAATGTACATCGTCTCTCTGTTGATGTTACTAACAGTGGAGGGGACACCATAGATTATGTCAGGATACTTTAGGGTCCGCAGTCTGGGGATTTTTAGATTATCTGACACTTCCTCCCAGATCTTCCTCCCTCCCCAGCAATCACATATAAAGTGCTCCATAGTCTCCTCCTGCTGACAACCAAGGGGACAATTCCGATCAGAGACACACAGATGTTTCAGGTTCCTTCTGACAAAGAGCCGACTATGCAGTGAAAGCCAAGTGACATCAAATAGTTTAGGAGGTAGCCGTTTCCCGTTTAGGAACCTAAGGCTTTCCTGCAGGGTGGTGGTGACACAATCTCTCAGGGCCAGTGGAGAGTAGAAGAAAGTCCTACATACACGAGCATACAGGTCTCTTCTCGTACTGCTCTCAAAGTAAGACCTCTCCAGTCCCCACCTCCTAACACACTTCAGACTGTAGTCCAGATACTGGGGGAGGTGGTCACCTGTCCATCTCCTCCTCTTGAGACTGCCGCCTCGCTCCCAAGATTTTGAAAAAGGCAATATCCAGTACCTGATACTATTTACCCACAGGGAGCTACTGTTTGAGTCCATGTTCCCAAAATTCACCTTTAGAAACAAGGAGTCAAAGAAAACCCTTGGATTCAACATATCCAGCCCACCCTCTCTCCGCCGTAGGTATGTTATTCCCCTCTTTATTAGGTTCAACCTATTCCCCCACAAGAGCTGGAAGAACAGGCTGAGGAGCCTCGCTGAGAAAGATTCTGGCAAAGGGAAAATGTCAGAGACATACAAGAAAACGGGGACCAGGTACGTCTTCAACATTGTGACCCTTTCTCTGTAGGTCAGCCTCCAGTTCTTCCATCACTGAACCTTTGCATTTCCGGTTTCCAATTTCTTCTCCCAATTTAGCGTGGCATTATCATCCCTCCCAAATTTAACCCCTAGGATCTTAATATGGGTGGAGGCTTTGGCAAACTGCGGCAGATCAAAACTGGGCTCAGTATCTAATGTCCACAGAGCTTGACTCTTTTTAAGGTTGAGCAGTGGCCCGGGGGCCTCTGAGTAACTTCTGATGGATGCAGATAACATCTGCACCTCCTGAGGATTGGAGATCACCAACGTCACATCATCTGCATAGGCAACAACATTCAGAGGCGGGCAGTGGGGGACCGGCACTCCCTGAAAATCGAACTCCTGCAGTAACCTCAGAAACGGGTCTAGGACAAACACATACAGGAGCTGACTCAGTGGGCAGCCCTGCCTCACACCCGCCCCAACTCCAAAAGTGTCACCCTGCCAACCATTAATCAAAGGAAAGCTCACCGCCTCTCTGTACAACGTCTTCAGCCAATCAACAAATTGTCCTGGAATACCTTACTTTGACAAAGTGGCCCACAGATAGTCATGATCAACCCTGTCAAAGGCTTTAGCCTGGTCCAGACTAACAACATATCTCCCACACCGCAGAGCTTTACATCTCTCAAATATCTCCCGTATCGAGATGACTGCTCCAGAGATGTTCCGTCCTTTTATTGTGCCAAACTGAGAGCCTGCCAACAGTGCCAGGGACAGACTAATCTAGAAAATAGGATCTTTGCTAGAATCTTCCTGTCCACATTCAAGAGGGCAATCGGCCTCCAGTTCTTGATGTCGCTCGGCTCTTTACCTTTAGACAGCAGAATTAATGAGGACACTCATGGATGGAGGCATCAGGTGATTGTTTTAGACAATTTCTATACACATCCATGAGGATTGGAGCCAGGAGGTCTCTGAATTTCTTATAAAATTCTGCCGTTATACCATCTGGACCTGGTGCCTTCTTCAGATATAATTTATCAATAGCATTCTTAACTTCCTCCACCGTTAATTCTGCTGTCAAAGAAGAAAAGTCCAGATCATTAGTATCAGGCACTGAAGTTGCCTCCAAGAATTGAGCCATCTTATCTTTATCCAAAACTTTCCTCTGAAACAAGTCAGCATAGTAAGATCTCACCACCTCCAGGATACCCTCCCGTGAATCCTGCCATACACCCTCCGAGTCAATGAGACCCGTGACCATTTTTTTGGCCACCCTCTCCCTGCAATTCTCAAAGGAATCAGGGGCCCCTAAGGACCCATAATCCCGATCAAGAACCAGGGAGGTATACCTGTTATACTGATACTGCCTTATCTCAGATTTCAGCCGGTTGATCTTCACTTTGTCATCCCCGCACGCCAAATACAGTGACTCCAATTCTTTGCACAGCTTTAGGTACTGGCTGTACTTATTTCTCCCTTTATTAACTGACAGTCTCTTTAAGAGAGATCTGATATCCTCCTTGACGTCCTCCCACCAGTCGGTCATGTTGACATAGAAGTCAACCCTGTCTAGATGAAGCTGGATAAGGGAGTGAACACAACTCTGAACATAGGCATCATCCAGGAGACTGCAATTGAGCTTCCACAACCCTCTACCAATGTCCAGACGGTTAGAGGTCCCCAGAGAGAAGCACAAGGCGAGGTGATCAGAGTAAGGGACTACCTTCTCACTCAGGACGCTGACAACCTCAGTAGGACTCACAAAAACAAAATCTATCCTACTGCTCCTGTTGGAACATGAATACGTGAATTTTGCCTGTCGACCACCCTGTGTGAAAACGTCAGTCAGTCCTGCCTGCATTATGACGTTATGTAGGACCTTCCCGTCCCTGGTCACTGTCCTGCCTGTGGAACTGTCGCCTGATGTCAGTATGGCATTAAAGTCCCCCGCCATCACCACTGGAAGAGAAGTGAAGAGGTAAGGCTTGACGTCATTAAACAGCTGGATCCTGTCAGTCACCGTCTGTGGCCCATAGATGTTAATAAGCCAGAGTTGCCTACCATGGATAGTGACTTCCAGGACCAGACATCTTCCCATGACCGCCTCCGTCATCCTATGCACAGTCACGTCATTGGTGTTAAACAGGACAGCGACCCCGGCATAAGGCTCCACAGCCAGTGACCAGAAAGAAGGACCAGACCGCCATTCCCTCTCAGCCTCTCTCATAAGCCCCAGAGATGTCAGTTGTGTCTCCTGCAGGAAGATGACATCTGTGTCCTGATATGTGAGATGTTCATACACCACGTTTCTCGTCCTCCTCAGCTTAATGCTATTCACATTACTCGATTTCAATGTCAATGAGAACCCCGCCATCACAACACAATATAGAAGGAGCAGAGTAACAGCCATCATCATGAGTCAGATGTTCTGTCCACCACCGGTGTCCATGTCAGACTCTACCTGAGGGTCTACAGATAAGGGCTTCCGCTTTGGGGGGTGTGGTCCTCTATGTCCCTGTCACACTCAGCATCAACTTTCCTCAACTCTTCCTCATAATCATCATCCTTAGACTCAGATAAAACTCCATACTTGTTGGACACAACCATCACTCCTGCAGAATTATAAACCTTCTTACTAGCACTCTGACCAGTGTCATATTCTGCCTCAGGTTTACGGGAGGATGTGTTCTTTTTCTTCCTTTTATTATTATTAATGCTCCAGTCATCAGATACAGATAGTGATGCTGAAGAGGGAGTTATTTGAGGCTGCTGGACCTGATGGACGACCTCCATGTTCCCCTCTGCACCCTGCTTCTCTGGTGCTACATGAGTGTGTGGCGCCCCTGAGGCTCAGTCGCCACACAGGTACTGCACCTTCTCCTAAGGTGTAGTGCCCCACCAACTAGGTAAGTTGGGAACTCCTTTCCACACTCCAACACTTGCACCCACACACAGGATAGTTCAGCAATGGACCAGATTGCTGCTCCATGCTTAGAGGATAGCAGAGCACCTTTCGTGGGTCCTTGCTTTGTAACACGAGATGTGCTGGGAGGTGGGTGGAGTTGAGATATATAAGAGTGGGAAGGTATAGAATTACAGATTAGTCTGGAGGAGAGCAGGCTGACAGAAGGTCAGCCTGAGGGGAGCTCAAGGTGGAGGAAGACAGTCAGGCGAGGGTGAGGACTGGTCTTAGTGGAACGAGCTCCCTAGGAGAGGAGAGAGAAAAAGGAGTGCTGCAGCTGCCTCAGTGATCTGAGCCAGCTGGCACGGGAAAGGAACAGAAGGAGAAAGACGTAGAACTGCAACCTAAGCTTCCATAAGAGAGAGAAGGAACAGCGCGGAATGAAGGAGTAGGAGAACAGAGAGGAGTTGTGGGATGGAAGAGGAACCCTGCCTATAGGTTCTCAGTGCAAGGCCGGGGCCCGGTCCCCGAGGTTGTATGGCACTTATGGTTCTGCAGCAGACACCGGTGGAGTCGTTGGCTGTAAATGCATTACTCCCATCCAAGACTTGGGGCACAACAGCATCTGTATAGAGAGCCAGGACTCAGGAGAAAGGGAGTCCCCGAAGTAGGCTACAGCTGTCTGCTGTACAAGGAAGAGTTGTTATGAACATCTGACAGGAGGAACTTCAGAGTACCACGGTACTGGAGCTCTTCACACTAAAGGCGCAATAGAGGATTCTGTTGTGAGTTCATTTTCCCCTTCACCATTGAGGTCTGATGAACTCCCTCTTCTGGTGAAGGAAGGTAGTGAGGCTGATTACCAAGCACTTGAGCAGGATGATGATGACTGGGTGACTGGAATTGTTGACTGAATATAAGGCAGCCGACGCCCTTCTGCCTTGCTGGTGATTCTCTGAGGGATTCTAGGAGACCAGTCTGATTCCTGCTCCTCAAAAGCTAAGTCTTCTGCTCTGCTTTTTGCATTTGTGTTTTTTTTTTTTGTTTTGCCTTGTTTTTCTGGATTTCTGGCATTCCCTGCTGGGGTGAGCTGAATTCCTTTTTGCTCTGTCTTCAGAAAATACCTGAGTACTGATATAGTCTTTTTGAAGCCTAGCGTCTTCAGGGCTTTTTTCCCTATCAGTCTGTTGGCTCTTGTTTTGATAGGGTTTTGGCGGATTGCAGACAGCAGCTTTTCTATCCTGTTCTGTTTAGTTAGCTTGGGCCCCATCATTTGCTCAGCCTATCTTTCTATCTGTGTGAGTGTTTATTCATCTTGCTTCACCGTCATTATATGTTGGGGGCTGCCTATTGCTTTGGGGTCTGCTCTGGGGCAGTTTAGATTTCTCTTTCTGTCTTTAGGCTATTTAGTTCTCCGGCTGTGATCGAGGGGTCTAGGGCACCGTAGGAACCCCCCACGGCTACTGCTAGTTGTTGTTGATAGGTTCAGGGGTCTGCAATCCGATAGCTGCCAACTTTTCTGGTTTTCTGGACTTAGCTAGTATTTCTGTTTTTGCCTCCTACGGTGACTCATTCATAACAGGAGTCGTTCAGGACAGGTACATGTTGGCGGAGTGTTGGAGAGAAGCCTGACTTGCCCGGGAGGTTGATCGAGTCTCTACCCCGGAGGACACAGCACGGAGGCAGGCACCAGTGTGTACCACAAACTGTGAGTAAAGCTTTGGAGGAGCTACTGGCCCTGGTGTCTTCCAGTCATTGTGCGCCAACACCATCAGCACCGCTACATCTAGGTATCATCCTTTACACTACCTGCGCCTACACACTGCCCTGGGGTTACAGCTTCACCTGTAGGGAGCTATACCATCAATGCTGCAACACACCATCAGCCCCAGAGGATCTGCACGCAGCGTTGGCTAACATCTTGCTTGCCAAACACCACAGGTGGCATCACAAACTATTCCATTCATTCCACTTAAACTACATCACATCCCCGCCATCATTTGGGCGCCCAAGGCCATGGACCGGGTCACTGCTGCTGTGACACATCCCCCTGGCACCGGCCCGGTACCGAGTACCCCATAGCCCTGGGACGTAGGGTGACGCAAGTGGACTCCAGGTGGGCATCTGAGCTGGTCAGCATCTCTCCAGACATTAAGTCCTCCTCCCCATGCGCCCCTACCACCACATCCTCATCCTCCTGAGCCTCTGCCCCTGCCATCACAAACTCACCAGGGAAGACTCTGCAGATGTGCCAGGTGTCTGGACAGTCCTTGTGAGGGTGGCCCATCCTACTATAGAGGTTGCACGTGACGTCCCGGCAGTCTGCAGCGACATGGCCGATTGCCCCACACAGACTGCACTTCACCACAGTACAGGCGATAGCCAGATGACCTTTCCCACCACATTTGAAACACTTTCTGGGTTGCCCGGGATAATAACACCTTCCCTTCTCCCTCCCAATGAAGAAGGAGTTGGGTAAGTGGGCAGTGATGTTGTCATATTGCCGCAGTTTCACCAAGACCCGCCACCCCATTGTCCAGATACCATCCTCATCTCTGACCTTGGTGAGTCCAGAGACGAGGTCACAGTGTCTCCGGAGCCACACCTCGATGTCCTGTGGAGGAATGGCCTCATTCCAGAATGTGATGTTTACTGTGACTGTGTCCGGCCTGGAGATAGGAACTAACACAAACTTATTCCAGCCCTCAACATCTCTGAACTTGGGGTAATTGGCCCAGAATCTATCCAGGTCAGACATGATCTTGAAGCTGACCTCGTAGCCCTGCCTGTCCTGAAGATTAGACACTGCCAGTATCTCATTTACCACAAACCCCATCTGGCCGCAGCTCTCTCACCACATACCTGCGTTGTGGCAGATCCTCCTTGGCACCTATGTATTTAAACCGCACCACATTAATGCGTTTGAATGTCTGGTCGGTATACCTGGCGCTGGAAGTGAAGGATGGGGCACCGCGGCTCCAGGCATTCCTGGGGGCACCTGCCGGGTCACACTGGGCCGACTGACAGGGAGAGGGCCTGCAGCAGGGGGGTCTGTCACACCTTGTAGACTAGATGGCAAAGGGGGAAAATCACACATATCATGCACATTATCATGAGCAGCATCATTATCATCAGACAGTGCGACGTCCATTACAGAATGTGAAACCCCTCCAACCCCCGACCCCATGGGCAGAGCATCACCAGCCACAGTCTGTGCCTCAGCCTCACCAGCACAAACAGTCTCACAAGCACTGTCCTGCTCCTGTGTGGGGCACTCTGCGACCTGTGGTGCCTCTGCTGGAGTCTGATGTGTATGTGTGGCGCCCCTGAGGCTCAGTCGCCACAGGGGTACTGCACCTTCTCCTAAGGTGTAGTGCCACACCAACTAGGTAAGTTGGGAACTCCTTTCCACACTCCAACACCTGCACCCACACACAGGATAGTTCAGCAATGGACCGGATTGCGGCTCCATGCTTAGAGGATAGCAGAGCACCTTTCGTGGGTCCTTGCTTCGTAACACGAGATGTGCTGGGACGTGGGTGGAGTTAGATATAAAAGAGTGGGAAGGTTTAGAACTGAGTTGAGTTGAGTCTGGAGGTCAGTCAGACGGAGGGTCTGAGTCAGAGAGCAGGCTGACAGGAGGTCAGCCTGATGGGAGCTCAAGGCGGAGGAAGACAGTCAGTCAGGAGAGGCTGAGGACTGGTCTTAGTGGAACGAGCTCCCTAGGAAAGGAACAGAAGGAGAAAGACGTAGAATTGCAACCTAAGCTTCCATAAGAGAGAGAAGGAACAGCGTGGAATGAAGGAGTAGGAGAACAGAGAGGAGTTGTGGGTTGGAAGAGGAACCCTGCCTATAGGTTCTCAGCGCAAGGCCGGGGCCCGGTCCCTGAGGTTGTATGGCACTTATGGTTCTGCAGCAGACACCGGTGGAGTCGTTGGCTGTAAATGCATTATTCCCATCTAAGACTTGGGACACAACAGCAACCGAATAGAGAGCCAGGACTCAGCGAGAAGTCCCCGATAGAGGCTACAGCTGTCTGTCATACAAGTACAGTTGTTAGGAACATCTGACAGGAGGAACTTCAGAGTACCACGGTACTGGAGCTCTTCACACTAAAGGCGCAATAGAGGAGTCGTTCAGGAAAGGTACATGTTGGCGGAGTGTTGGAGAGGAGAAGCCTAACTTGCCTGGGAGGTTGATTGAGTCTCTGCCCTGGAGGACATGGCATGGAAGCGGGCACCAGTGGTTACCAAGAACTGTGAGTAAAGCGTTGAAACCGCAAGCCCTGGTGTCCTCCATTCCTTCTTGCATCCGCCAGCACTGCTACATTCCCTGCGCTGGACACTACACCATCAAGGTGTCCCCACATCTACACTGACCTGGGACAACAGCCCTGCCTGTGGAGGGCTATACCACCATTGCTGCTTCCCACTATCTGTCCCAGAGGATCTGTCTGCAGCGTCGGCTTAACATCTCCCTTGCCGAACACCACTGAGTGCCGCTTGCCCAAAGAAGTCACCGGAGGACCCGGGAGCTGAGACCGTGCTCCCGCCCGCACCTGTTGCGGCTGCGCAGGTCCCAAACGAGGCCCCCGCGAACCCAGAGTCGCCACTGGCATCACCACCGCCGGCACCCGCACCGACCATCCCGGTGGTCCAGCCTGCACCGGATCAGAGGCCGCACCGCCAGGAGGCCCCAGGTACATCGGCTGTCCCTCCACTTGGGAAGGCCCCGGGGTGCACTGTAGTTGCAGTGGCTGGCCAGGTCATACTGGATCTGGTCTGGGACCGGGATGCTAGTTCCATGGGTGAGAGCAGGTCCTGGGAAGTGTGGGAGGATGAAGAGAACTGGGCAGGATGCCGGGCCACCATCCGACAGCTGGCAGCGGAATACCGGGAGACAGAGCAGAGAAAGAAGGCTGTGCTGGGCCCGGATCTGGCCCGGAAAGCGAGGTCCCGTGCAGGTCATTATGGCCCCCGGGATGCAGCCGGATGGGGGCAAGAGCTGAATGTGAACAAGGAGAGGGGTTTTGGATTTATTGCGGACCCCAAGCGAATTAGTGACTTGTTCTTCAACCGGAGGGATGTTGAGCCACATCTGAGAAAGGGACATCCTGACAGCGACCTGCAGCCTGGGGAGTATGTGACATTCACCCGGCATGAGGGGCTCGGGGTGGTATGCCCTGAATGTACAGCGTATCCCAGAAGAGTTGATTGAGAGGTACAAGCCGAAGCGACCAGTTGCTGCTCCTCCACCCACCGTTGCCACCCAGACTGTTCAGGTACCTGCTTCCAGGAACCAGGCTGTTCTTGCATCAGCTCCAGTGCGGCAGCCCAGACCAAAGATCCCTGGCTTGACCCCTTGAGAAGAGGAGTACTTAAAGATTGCCAACGACTACTTTGAATCTGGTAGCAGTTCCAGTTCAGCTTCCAGAACCCCAGGAGGGGACCAGCACTAAAAATTCAATTCTCATTGCCCAGGAGGGTTTGTTTGCACTAGTTGTGCCTTTTTCTATTTTTGTTATCATGTTTTTCTGGTAGCACTTTTGTTGCCCTGTTTTGATTGGCAGCGTTCTTCAATTTTGAACTAGCGATCATGAACTTGGAGTGATCCAAAAACTTTTATTGTAAATAGTTGCACCTCTTTAGGTGCCCTTTCTTGGTTTTACATAAAAAGACACTTTGCGAAGATAATGTTTTTGCATGGACACTTTTCGAAGATGATGTCTACCTCAAAGGACACTGCAAGAGATCCCGGCTGGGAGCGGTGTCCAGCACTTACAAGAATAATTGTTGAATGATTTACTGTGAAGTATTTGATAATGTGTTTTATAAGAGTATTAGTAACTGAGAAATGGCTTTTATAGAAGAACTAGGAATGTCTGATCTAGAGATGAGTGATGTGAATAAAGAATTGAAAGTAGACAGGTGACGGACCAGGTACTTGCGGTCAGCGTCTTGCGTCTAGAAGAGACAGTGAAAGTAGAGAAATAAATGTGTACTACAGAAGGAAAATGAGAGAAAATGTGTTACAGAGAATAGCACTTTGAATTGAGAATTGCACTTAGATTTAAAAATTTTAGATAGAATTGTTTGTAATGTTCAAGATGAGTACCTCCTATACTAGGAAGATTAGTATAAGAAAAGTTTGTTATGCATTACAAAATTTTTGTGTTTCTTTGCTGTCTACTTTGTTGTCTTGCAGCCCGCGGACGAGCTGTGTTTAACGGGGGGGTATGTGGTGCCCCTGAGGCTCAGTCGCCACAGAGGTACTGCACCTTCTCCTAAGGTGTACTGCCCCACCAACTAGGTAAGTTGGGAACTCCTTTCCACACTCCAACACCTGCACCCACACACAGGATAGTTCAGCAATGGACCGGATTGCGGCTCCATGCTTAGAGGATAGCAGAGCACCTTTCGTGGGTCCTTGCTTCGTAACACGAGATGTGCTGGGAGGTGGGTGGAGTTAGATATAAAAGAGTGGGAAGGTTTAGAACTGAGTTGAGTTGAGTCTGGAGGTCAGTCAGACGAAGAGTCTGAGTCAGAGAGCAGACTGACAGGAGGTCAGCCTGACGGGAGCTCAAAGCGGAGGAAGACAGTCAGTCAGGAGAGGCTGAGGACTGGTCTTAGTGGAACGAGCTCCCTAGGAAAGGAACAGAAGGAGAAAGATGTAGAACTGCAACCTAAGCTTCCATAAGAGAGAGAAGGAACAGCGCGGAACGAAGGAGTAGGAGAACAGAGAGGAGTTGTGGGTTGGAAGAGGAACCCTGCCTATACGTTCTCAGTGCAAGGCCGGGGCCTGATCCCCGAGGTTGTATGGACACTTATGGTTCTGCAGCAGACACCGGTGGAGTAGTTGGCTGTAAATGCATTACTCCCATCTAAGACTTGGGACACCACAGCAACCGAATAGAGAGCCAGGACTCAGAGAGGAGTCCCCGATAGAGGCTACAGCTGTCTGTCATACAAGTAGAGTTGTTAGGAACATCTGACAGGAGGAACTTCAGAGTACCACGGTACTGGAGCTCTTCACACTAAAGGCGCAATAGAGGAGTCATTCAGGAAAGGTACATGTTGGCGGAGTGATGGAGAGGAGAAGCCTAACTTGCCCGGGAGGTTGATTGAGTCTCTGCCCCGGAGGACATGGCATGGAAGCGGGCACCAGTGGTTTCCAAGAACTGTGAGTAAAGCATTGAAACTGCAAGCCCTGGTGTTCTTCATTCCTTCTTGCGTCCGCCAGCACTGCTACATTCCCTGCGCCGGATACTACACCATCAAGGTGGACCCACATCTACACTGCCCTGGGACAACAGCCCTGCCTGTGGAGGGCTATACCACCATTGCTGCATCCCACCATCTGTTCCAGAGGATCTGTCTGCAGAATCGGCTTAACATTTCCCTTGCCGAACACCACAGGTGGCGTCATGAACTATTCAATTCCATTAACCACACACCACCATTGACATTGGGCGCCCAGG
Organism: Dendrobates tinctorius; assembly: GCF_039654945.1. Taxonomy (NCBI): domain Eukaryota; kingdom Metazoa; phylum Chordata; class Amphibia; order Anura; family Dendrobatidae; genus Dendrobates; species Dendrobates tinctorius. The sequence goes on from NW_027361883.1 coordinate 200,286, forward strand.
GCAAAGGACTGGGTCACAGCTGCCGTGATACTTTCCCCCTGACACCGGCCCGGTACCGAGTACCCCACTGCCCTGGGACTGGAGGGCGACCCATATGCCCTCGTTCACTCTCGGCTGCCTCAGCCCCATCAGCACAAACAGTCTCACATATACTGTCCTGCTCCTCTGTGGGGCACTCTGGGACCTGTGGTGCCTCAGATGGAGTCTGAAGTGTATCTTCTTGTTCACACTGAGCTGCCTGCTGCTGCAGTTGTTTTTCCTCCTGGAAGCAGAAGCGGGCAGCCTGTAACACTGGCCATGGCCGCTGCTGGGAGGTCCCGTCCTGAACATCAGGGGTCCTGGCCTCTACAGCACAGTCCTGCTTATAGGAGGCGAACCGCTCGCGGTTCCTGTAGGTCTCTGCCAGGGGCCCCATGCTCTCCAGTACAGATTCAGTGTCCTGCACAACACTTGCCAGCTGTACACCCAGTGTGTTCAGTCTCAGGTCATATGCGTCATTACTGGCAGGATTAGTAGTCTTTAGGTTATAGATAAAGTCTACCTCCATTTGCAGCGCTTTTTTTTGCTGCTGTAACTCACCCAGTTTTCAGACAAGTCCCAGAATCTCATCCGCTAGCTGCAGCTCGGGTGCACGCGCCGAATCCACAGATTTAGTCTTAACGACAGGTACAGGGGTTTTGAATACAGTCTTGTGCGGTTCCACCACGGATGGTTTTGTGGCTCCGCAGCAGGTTTATCGCTGCCACCTGATTGCGACCGTGTGCGTCCTAACCACGCCATACTGCGATGCTGCTGTAGGTTCTCCTGCATTGTCTGTCTTTCCAAACACGTCCGTCTCTGCCTGGGAGCAGGAGAGGTGATCTGCACAGCTGGGGCTGATCTCACCTGTGCACCAGGCATGAGCTGTGTAATGTAAGATAGAATTTTGCAGAACTTTCTAGAATCTCCCATTGCTACACACTGAGGAGACGAGCCTGTCATATAGCTGCAACCCCCCTCCTTATCAGCTCTGTGCTTGCTGGTAACATGAAACCGTCCATTTCCTCTCGCAGCCTTTCCCCCTGCAAGGGAAAGCATTTCTTTGTTCTGAAAAATGCGGTTTGCATACAGGTATAGGAAATATTGAAAGAAGCTCCAGCGCACACTTCGCTTATGACAGAGATATGAAACTCACATTTCTGCAAAGGGCAAGAAGCCAGCTATCTAAACCCCTAAGTTTCACGATTCTCAGACTTCCAGAAATTGAGATATGGATTGCTCCCAAATGGAGTGTCCTATCTAGTGCATTCTTGATGTTTTCTTGTTGGGTTCATTACACTGGGAAACCTGATACCCTTGGTGAGTTCATACGAGCTTCCCACATTAAGATATGGTTATCATAACTTTTTTAGTTAAGTTATAACTGAGAGAGAAGGGGGGTTGGACCTCACTAGACTGCCCATTTCGTGAGGTCACAGACCCTAGGCTATAGGTATTCCCTACCAAATTCCAGTCAGTTCAGCTGGAGTCCTCCTGCCAGAGAGACGTGCCAATGAGTGGGGACATTTGGATAAGCGCACCTCCCCCAGCCACATGGTCTGCCTAATACCAACTACGCACACTCTTTATGCATCAGATGGCCAAGTTCTCCAAAAAATATGACATAGTTGTCATGGGAGATTTCAACTATCCAGACATTTGTTGGAAATCTCTCTCAGGCAAAACTAACAGGTCAAGGAAATTCTTATCCTCTCTTGCTGACAACTTTATCTTCCAAAAGGTAAGGGAGAAAACAAGGGGAACTGCTACCTTGGATCTAATCCTTATAAACAGGGAGGAAATGATTGAGGAGGTAAAAGTGGCTGGGACCCTAGGAGGTAGCGACCATGCTATTTTAGAATTTTGGATAACTAGAGGCGGAAGACCTGTGAAGACTCAGACGTCAAGGTTAGATTTCAGAAAGGCAGATTTTAAGGGATTCAGAAAGAGAATTGGAGGGATCCAATGGCTGGATATCCTTAAAGACAAAAATGTCCAGGAAGGATGGGAAATCTTGAAAAATGAAATTCTCAAAGCACAATTGTTAACAATTCCGAAAAGAGGGAAGAATAGGAAGCATTTAAGGAAGCCAGGATGGATGAACACAGAACTTAAGCACATGCTAAAAAGGAAGAAAAAAATGTTTATAAAATGGAAAGAGGGAGGCATATCTAAAGAAGAATATAATGCTGTCTGCAGAACCTGCAGGGCACAAATCAGATTATCTAAAGCTGAAAATGAACTGAGGCTTGCAAGAGATGTCAAAAGCAATAATAAAGGATTTTGGGGATATGTCAAAAGTAAAAGAAAAGTCAAAGATGCTATAGGATTTTTACAGGATGAAAATGATGAAATGGTAAGACAGGATGTTGAGAAGGCTGAACTTTTAAATTCCTATTTTGCATCTGTTTTCTCTCAGAAAGGAAATGCAACATCAACTGTTATTCACTGTCCTATTAAGGGAATAGAAGAATCCAGGATATCAATAAACAGAAAGATAGTGAGGAAACACTTAGCTAACCTAAATGAATTCAAGTCTCCAGGTCCAGATGAATTATACCCCAGAGTACTGAAGGAGATAGCAGAAGAAATTTTTGAACCCCTCTCCATAATCTTTGAAAATTCTTGGAGAACAGGAGAAGTGCCAGAAGACTGGAGAAGAGCAAATGTTGCTCCTATCTTCAAAAAGGGGAAGAAGGTGGACCCAGGCAACTATAGGCCGGTGAGTCTGACTTCTATACCAGGAAAGATCTTTGAACAAATTATTAAACAACATGTATGTCAATACCTGGATAAGAATGAAGTGATTAAACAGAGTCAGCATGGGTTTGTAACTAATAAGTCATGTCAGACTAACTTAATTTCCTTCTATGACGGTATCACTGATTGGGTGGATCAAGGAAATGCTGTAGATATAGTATATCTTGACTTCAGCAAAGCATTTGACAAAGTCTCTCATACAATCCTTATTGAAAAAATGACTAAGTATGGAATGGACAAGGCAACTGTTAGGTGGATTCATAAGACCACCCAAAGAGTGGTCGTAAATGGCTGCACATCCAGTTGGAAGAATGTCTCAAGTGGGGTACAACAGGGCTCTGTCCTGGGCCCTGTATTGTTCAACATCTTTATCAACGATTTAGATGAAGGAATTGAGGGTAAACTGATTAAATTTGCTGATGACACAAAGCTAGGAGGGATAGCTAATACTAGAGAAGAGAGAGAGAGGATTCAAAAAGATTTAAATAAACTGGAGAAGTGGGCAGCAACTAACAGAATGGTTTTTAACAGGGAGAAATGTAAAGTACTACATCTGGGCAATAAAAATGAAAAAAGCATATATAGAATGGGAGGAATAGGGCTAAGTGACAGCACATGTGAAAAAGACTTGGGTATACTAATAGATCACAGACTGAATATGAGTCAACAGTGTGATGCAGCAGCAAAAAAGGCAAATGCAATTCTAGGATGTATTAACAGAAGCATACAGTCTAGATCACGTGAAGTCATTATTTCCCTCTACTCCTCTTTGGTCAGACCTCATCTGGAATATTGTGTCCAGTTTTGGGCACCACATTTTAAAAAAGACATCAACAAACTGGAGCAAGTTCAGAAAAGAGCGACCAGAATGGTGACCGGTCTGCAAACCCTGTCTTATGAGGAAAGGTTGCAGGATTTGGGAATGTTTAGTTTGCAAAAGAGAAGACTGAGAGGAGACTTAATAGCTGTCTACAAATATCTAAAGGGCTGTCACATTGTAGAAGGATCAACTTTATTCTCATTTGCACAAGGAAAGACTAGAAGCAATGGGATGAAACTGAATGGGAGGAGACACAGATTAGATATTAGAAAAAACTTTTTGACAGTTAGAGTGATCAATGAGTGGAACAGGCTGCCACGAGAAGTGGTGAGTTCTCCTTCAATGGAAGTCTTCAAACAGAGGCTGGACAGACATCTGACTGGGATGATTTAGCGAATCCTGCTTTGAGCAGGGGGTTGGACCAGATGGCCCAGGAGGTCCCTTCCAACTCTACGATTCTATGATTCTATGATTCTATGAGTGTTACTTTCTGTTCCTTCATCCACTTTGTTTTATATTTGTATTTGTACATATGTAATGTCTCAACTTTATAGCAACTTTTATCTATGCAATCACTGCCTGCATTCTTTTGGGAATAAATGAAAAAATCTAATAGCTCTGTCTCCATGCTCTAAGAAATGAACTATGCGCCTTTTTTAGATAATTACACTACTGTTCGGGTTGGCATCGAATTCCTCCACTAAGTCTATAACTTAAGTGGAGAAATCAGGAGCTGGTGGCAACGTGGTGTGCGCGGCTGGCCAGGCTAGCTGGCAGTACAGAAGGGTCTTATATTGCTGAAAGAGTGGTTGAGGCCACTGCATTGATAATTCCTTACTGCAGTAGTCTAGTTGCCCGTGCACAACAAGCAGCCCGTCCGGCGACTAATTAGCCTAGGTGCAGTTCCCTGACTGACCTGAGGGTAAGGGGGTGCCGAAGAGCTGCGAGTTCCAAAGTGGAACTGAGAATGTGGGATATACATAAATCCCCGCAGTTCTTGGAAGGTTGTTAGCAGTGGTGGGGCATCCAAAATACCCCCTGCGGTAAATTGTTAGAGCGAGATTAGCTTGCTGTGTTTGGATCACATGGTGACAGTGGTGGGATAACTAAGATAAGCCCCCACTGTGCCTGTGATAGCCGTGTGCTGGCAGTGCGTCGCGTCCCTCTGTCCGCTGACATACCCGAGTCAGTGGTGGGATCGTGACGCATTGGTGGCACAGGGTCCGCTGTCCGACACAATTTGGTGTCAGCGGTCCCCCGTTCATCACATTTGTGGCAGCGTGACGTTTTGGTGGCACCGGCTGCGCCGTTCGTCACAATTTGGTGGCAACGGCGTGCCTCCTGCTTGCGTTCCTGACAAGCTGCTTACCGACTGGGGAGCTACTTGACTTCACATTCTGCTGGATTCTATCACTTTCCTTCTTGCTTCTTTGCTGGAACTGGAGAAGGTTTTCCTCCCAAAACTTTACTCACAGCTTTTTCCTTCTTCACCAAACTGCTACAGCTTTGACTCGCTGCATTCACTGGTCTCACAGTGGCTTTGGGATTAACATTCCATTGGTAGAAGCCTGGGAGGTTTATCACAGTGTAGGCCGGGAAGCCTGGGCCTTGCCTGGGGAGCTTCCCCTCCGAGGGTGGCCCCTCCCCGGGCTTGCTCCAGACATGAGGAGATCCACAAAACACAACCTCACAGCTAGGGGGCAGTATTATAGTAGTTATATTGTGGTACATAGGGGCAGTATTATAGTAGTTATATTCTTGTACATAGGGGGCAGTATTATAGTAGTTATATTCTTGTACATAGGGGCAGTATTATAGTAGTTATATTCTTGTACATAGGGGCAGTATTATAGTAGTTATATTCTTGTACATAGGGGCAGTATTATAGTAGTTATATTCTTGTACATAGGGGCAGTATTATAGTAGTTATATTCTTGTACATAGGGTGCAGTATTATAGTAGTTATATTCTTGTACATAGGGGCAGTATTATAGTAGTTATATTCTTGTACATAGGGGCAGTATTATAGTAGTTATATTCTTGTACATAGGGGCAGCATTTTAGTAGTTATATTCTTGTACATAGATGCAGTATTATAGTAGTTATATTCTTGTACATAGGGGCAGTATTATAGTAGCTATATTCTTGTACATAGGAGCAGTATTATAGTAGTTATATTATTGTACATAGGGGGCAGTATTATAGTAGTTATATTCTTGTACATAGGAGCAGTATTATAGTAGTTATATTTTTGTACATAGGAGCAGTATTATAGTAGTTATATTCTTGTACATAGGAGCAGTATTATAGTAGTTATATTCTTGTATATAGGAGCAGTATTATAGTAGTTATATTCTTGTACATAGGAGCAGTATTATAGTAGTTATATTCTTGTATATAGGAGCAGTATTATAGTAGTTATATTCTTGTACATAGGAGCAGCATTATAGTAGTTATATTCTTGTACTTAGGGGGCAGTATTATAGTAGTTATATTCTTGTACATAGGGGGCAGTATTATAGTAGTTATATTCTTCTACATAGGGGCAGTATTATAGTAGTTATATTCTTGTACATAGGAGTAGTATTATAGTAGTTATATTCTTGTACATAGGGGTAGTATTATAGTAGTTATATTCTTGTACATAGGGGCAGTATTATAGTAGCTATATTCTTGTACATAGGAGCAGTATTATAGTAGTTATATTATTGTACATAGGGGGCAGTATTATAGTAGTTATATTCTTGTACATAGGAGCAGTATTATAGTAGTTATATTTTTGTACATAGGAGCAGTATTATAGTAGTTATATTCTTGTATATTGGAGCATTATTATAGTAGTTATATTCTTGTACATAGGAGCAGCATTATAGTAGTTATATTCTTGTACTTAGGGGGCAGTATTATAGTAGTTACATTCTTGTACATAGGGGGCAGTATTATAGTAGTTATATTCTTGTACATAGGAGCAGTATTATAGTAGTTATATTCTTGTATATAGGAGCAGTATTATAGTAGTTATATTCTTGCACATAGGGAGCAGTATTATAGTCGTTATATTCTTGTACATAGGAGCAGTATTATAGTAGTTATATTCTTGTACATAGGGGGCAGTATTATAGTAGTTATATTCTTGTACATAGGAGCAGTATTATAGTAGTTATATTCTTGTATATAGGAGCAGTATTATAGTAGTTATATTCTTGCACATAGGGAGCAGTATTATAGTCGTTATATTCTTGTACATAGGGAGCAGTATTATAGTAGTTATATTCTTGTACATAGGGGGCAGTATTATAGTAGTTATATTCTTGTACATAGGAGCAGTATTATAGTAGTTATATTCTTGTACATAGGGGCAATTTTTATTGTACAAAACCCACAAATACAATTAAAATAAACAGAATTCTTCCTTAATACAAAACATAAATTCTCATGAATGCATCAGACAATAATTACAGAACTAAATTAATACATTAGGAATAAAGGTAACTTAGAGTTCACTCCTGTGGAAGGAAGAATATGAAATAAACACTTTTAGTAACACGGTCATGTTATTATCCCACAGACACATTCCTCCATAGTTTCTCATTATTGTGACTTTTCTTTATCTCTAACGCTCTTATCCATCTGAGCTCGGACAGTATCTTTGTGGCTGCGGTGACGGGATGGAAGGGCTCGCTGTGGAGGGACACTCGGGTTCTCATGTGCCAGTGGTAATACTTAATGGTGGTAATGATCAGGTACATTGTCCCCCTGTCGATGGTACCATCAGTGGATGGGACTCCATAGATAATGTCAGGGTAATTCAGGGACAGCAGTCTGGGGATTTTCAGCTTGGTCGATACTTCCGTCCATATTTCCCTACCTCCCCAGCAATCACAAATAAAATGCTCCATGGTTTCCTCCTGCTGACAACCAAGGGGACAGTTCCGATCCGAAACACTTAAATATTTTAAGTTCCCCCTCACAAAGAGCTTCCCATGTAGCGACAGCCAAGCAATGTCAAAAAACTTTGCTGGAAGTCGCCTCCCATTGAGGAATCGGAGACTGTCCTGAAGGGTCCTGGTGGAACAATCCCTTAGGGCCAGTGGAGAGTGGAAGAAAGTCCCACATACACGAGCATACGGATCTTTCCTCGTATTACTCTCAATGTAGGACTTCTCCAGTCCCCACTTCCTGACACACTTCAGACCATATTCCAGATACTGGGGGAGGTGGTCACCTGTCCATCTCCTCCTCTTGAGACTGCCGCCTCGCACCCAAGATTCCGCAAAAGGCAATATCCAATTCCTGATACTATTCGCCCACAGGGAGCTACTGTTTGAATCCATGCTCCCAAAATTTACTTTCAGAAACAAGGAGTCAAAGAAAACCCTTGGATTCAACATATCCAGCCCGCCCTCACTCCGCCATAGGTACGTTATTCCCCGCTTTATCAGGTTCATCCTGTTCCCCCACAAGAGCTGGAAGAACAGGCTGAGGAGCCTCGCCGAGAAGGATTCTGGCAAAGGAAAAACGACAGAGACATACAAGAAGACGGGGACCAGGTAAGTCTTCAACATAGCAACCCTTTCTCTGTAAGTCAGCCTCCAGTTCTTCCATCGCTGAACCTTTGCATTTCCGGTCTCCAATTTCTCCTCCCAATTTAGGCTGGCATTATCTTCCCTCCCAAATTTAACCCCTAAGATCTTAATATGGGTGGAGGCCTTAACAAACTGCGGCAGATCAAAGTCTGGGTCAGATTGCAATGTCCACAGAGCTTGACTCTTCTCAAGGTTGACCAGAGACCCGGTGGCCTCTGAGTAACTTCTGATGGCCGCAGACAACATCTGCACCCCATGAGGATTAGATATCACCAGCGTCACATCATCCGCGTAGGCAACCACCTTCAGAGGCAAGCAGTGGGGGACCGGCACCCCCCAAAAGTTACACTCCTGCAGTGACCTCAAAAACGGGTCTATGGCAAAAACATACAGGAGTGGACTCAGCGGGCAGCCCTGTCTCACCCCCGCCTCAACTCCAAAAGTGCCACCCTGCCAACCATTAATCAGAGGAAAGCTCACCGCCTCTCTGTACAAAATCTTCAGCCAATCCACAAATTGTCCTGGAATACCATACTTTGACAAAGTGGCCCACAGATAATCATGATCAACTCTGTCAAAGGCTTTAGCCTGGTCCAGACTGACAACATATCTCCCACACCGCAGAGCTTTACATCTCTCAAACATCTCCCGTATCGAGATGACTGCTCCAGAGATGTTCCGCCCTTTTACCGTGCCAAACTGAGAGCCTACCAACAGTGCCGGGGACAAACAGACTAACCTAGAAAACAGGATCTTCGCCAGAATCTTCCTGTCAACATTCAAGAGGGCAATTGGCCTCCAGTTCTTGATGTCGCTCGGCTCCTTACCTTTAGACAGCAGAATTAATGAGGACACTCTCATGGATGGGGGCATCAGGTGATTTTCTAGACAATTTTTGTAAACATTCACAAGAATTGGAGCCAGGAGGTCTCTGAAGTTCTTATAAAATTCTGCTGTTATACCATCCGGACCTGGTGCCTTCTTCAGATGTAACTTATCAATGGCCTCCTTAACCTCCTCCACCGTTAATTCTGCTGTCAAAGGAGAAAAGTCCAGATCATTAGTATCAGGCGCTGGAGTTGCCTCCAAGAACTGAGTCATTTTATGTTTATCCAAAGCCTTCCTCTGAAACAAGTCAGTATAATAAGATTTCACAACCCCCAGGATACCCTCCCGAAATTCCTGCAATACACCCTGGGAGTCAATGAAACCTGTGACCAATTTATTGGCCACCCGCTCCCGGCAATTCTCAAAGGGATCAGGTGCCCCTAAGACCCCATAATCCCGTTCAAGAACCAAGGAGGTATACCTGCTGTACTGATACTGCCTTATCTCAGATTTCAGCCGGTCGATCTTCTCTTGGTTACCCCCGCCCTCCGAATACAGTGACTCCAATTCTTTGCGCAGCCTTAGGTACTGGCTATACTTACTCCTGCCTTTCTTAACTGACAGTCTCTTCAAGAGGTATCTGATATCATCCTTGACGTCCTCCCACCAGTCGGCCATGTTGTCATAGAAGTCCACTCTCTGTAGATGACCCTGCAAAAGGGAGTGGACACAACTCTGGACAGAGACATCATGGAGGAGGCTAGAATTGAGTCTCCATAACCCCCTACCAACATCAGCTCGCTTAGTGGCCCCTAGGCAGAAATATAGGGCAAGATGGTCTGAGTATGGGACGACTCTCTCACTCATGGCACCAATGACTTCCATGGGACTTACAAAAGCCAGATCTATTCTACTGCCTCTATTGGAGCAGGAATAGGTTAATTTTGGCTTTCGTCCTCCCCGTTTAAAGACGTCACCTAATCCGGCCTGCAGGACTATGTTATTCAAGATCCTACCATCCCTCGTCACGGTTCTACCTGAGGAGCTGTCACCAGATGTCAGTATGGCATTAAAGTCCCCCACCATTATCACTGGAAGAGAGGTGAACAGATAAGGCTTGACATCATTAAATAACTGTATCCTGTCAGTCACCGTCTGTGGCCCATAGATGTTAATAAGCCGGAGTCGCCTCCCATGGACAGTGACTTCCAGGACCAGACACCTTCCCATAACCACCTCCGTCATCCTATGTACTGTCACATCCCTGGTGTTAAACAGAATGGCGACCCCGGCGTACGACTCCACAGCCAGTGACCAAAAAGAGGGACCAGACCGCCATTCCCTCTCAGCCTCCCTCATGAGCCCCTGAGTCGTCAGCCGCGTCTCCTGCAGAAAGATGACATCTGCGTCCAGGTATCGGAGATGGTCATAGACAGCGTGCCTCGTCCTCCTCACCTTAATGCTGTTCACATTACTGGATGTTACTTTTAATGAGAAGTCTGCCATCACAATGCCACAACAGAGGAGCAGAGATGTAAAAGCCGCCATCATAAGTCTGGGTCACAGATGTTCTGACTACCACCGGTCTCCATGTCAGACTGTATCTCAGTGTCAGCAAGTACGGGCTTCCGTTTTGTAGGGGGATGGTCCGCTACGTCCCTGTCATACTCAGTCTCTATTCTTTTTATCTCTTCCTCCAAGTCCCCATCAGACTCAGACAAAACATCAAACTTATTGGACATGACCATCACACCTGCCGAACTCTGGACTTTTTTCCTGCCACCCTGGCTAGTGACATACTCCTCCTCAGGTTTACGGGAGGCCTTGTCCTTTTTTTTCCTTTTTACCTGATTACAGCCACTTTCTTCAGCTAGAGATGGTGATACTGAAGTGGTGGCTGTATGTGGCTGCTGGACCTGAGGGACGACCTCCATGCTCCCCTCTGTACAAAGCTGCTCTGATGTTACCTGAGCGGACCCCTGGTGGACCTCTGACCCGGTCAGTACTGTCCCTGACATTAAAGCCTCCTCCTCCTGAGCCTCTGTCCCTGTCACTAACTCCTCATCAGGAAGGAGCTTGCATATATTGTGCCAGGCATCTGGACAGTCCCTGTGAGGGTGGCCGATCTCCCCACAGAGATTGCACTTGATGTTCTGGCAATCTGCCGCTAAGTGGCCGACTTCCCCGCACAGGCTGCACTTTACCACGGTACAGGTGTTTGCCAGGTGACCAACTTTACCACACTTAAAACACTTTCGTGGCTGCCCAGGGTAGAAGCAAACCCCCTTCTCCCTCCCGATAAAGAAGGAGTTGGGTAAGTGAGCCGTGATGTTGTTGTGCTGGCGCAATTTCACCAGCACCTTCCATCCACCGGTCCATATACCGTCCTCATCCCTGTTTTTGGTGAGGTTGGAGACAAGGTCACAATGCCTCCGGAGCCACACCACAATGTCCTGCGGGGGAACAGCCTCATTCCAAAAGATGATGTTAACCGTGGCGGTATCCGGCTTAGATATTGGAATGAAGCTGAACTTGTTCCAGCCATCAGCGTCCCTGAACTTGGGGAAATTGGCCCAGAATCTGTCCAGATCAGACATAAGCTTAAAGCTGATATCATAGCCCTGTCTGTCTGGCAGATTGATGACCGCCAAGATATTAACCGGCGCAAACCCCATCTGGCGGCACAGAAGCTCCCTGACCACCAGCCTCCTCTCCGGCAGATCCTCCTTGGCACCTCTGTGCCTGAACCGCACCACATTCCTCCTTTTGAAAGCCTGCCCGATGTAATTGGTGCCGGAGGTAAAGGACGGAGCGCCGCGGCTCCAAACATTACTGGGAGGAACCTGTGGGGCCACACTGGGCTGACTGACAGGGCGAGGGTCTGCAGCGGAGGGGCCTGTTGCACCTTGTGTGCTGAAAACCAAAGGGGGGAAATCACAGACATTTTGCACATTATTATCATCATCATCATCAATCTCAATAGCGTCATCAGGATGCGCAATGTCCACCACAGTCTCTGTACCCCCTTCAGCCCCCAACCCCACATGAACAGTATCAATATCCCCAGAATTAGTGCTCTCCTGGACACCAACAGTAGATGCAGTCTCATGTCCACTGTCTTGCTGTTGTGCTGGGCATGCTGGGACTTGTGGTACCGCTGGGATCTGAGCCTCTTGCTCCTGCTTGGGGTCTGCCGCAGGTAGTTGCGGCTGCTGGTGTAGTATCTGACCCTCCTTAAAACAGAAGCTAGCGGGCTGCAGCACCGGCCGTACCTGCTGCCGGGTCCCACCTGGGACAATGTCTGTGCGGGAACCAGCACAGTCCTGCGCGCAGGACCTAAACCGCTCCTGGTTCCTATATGTCTCTGCCAGGGGCCCCATCCTCGCCAGCACACAGTCTATGTCCCGCACAACAGTCGCCTGCTCTACCCCCAGTGCATTCAGTCTCTGGTCATATACAGAGTGATCCCCAGGATTAGCAGCCTTCACCTTGTAAATGCAGTCAATTTCCATTTGCAGAAGATTCCTCTGCTGCTGCAACTCACCCATCCTCCTGACCAGTCCTGGTATCTCCTCTGCCAGCTGTAGCTCTGGGGCACGTGGCGGCTCCTTCTGGGGTCTTGCTTTAGGGGTTGACACATTAGTTTTTAATGTCGCTGGTTTTGTGACTCCAGCCTCCGCAACACTTTTACCGCTGCCACCAGCCTGCACTGTTTGCCTTGACTGGCCGACTGTTTAACAGAAACATCCTTGCACACAGACAAAGCTTTCTCCTGTTTCTTTCCCGTACTGAGCTTCAACACAGGATCTTTCTCCATGCTGTTGGGACTTCCATTCTGAGGTTAATTTCCCCAGAGGCAACTCTGGGATTTCCATCCACATGAGAAGGTTGGGAGTTTCCTCCCAGTGTAGACCTGGAAGCCAGGGCCTTGCTTGGGGTGCTTCCCCGCCCAGGGTGGCCCCTCCCTGGGCTTGCTCCAGACATGAGGAGAACCACAGACACACTACCTCACAGCTAGGAGGCAGTATTATAGTAGTTATATTCTTGTACATAGGAGCAGTATTATAATAGTTATATTCTTGTACATAGGGGCAGTATTACAGTAGTTATATTTTTGTACATGGGGCAGTATTATAGTAGTTATATTCTTGTACATAGAAGCAGTATTATAGTAGTTATATTCTTGTATATAGGAGCAGATTATAGCAGTTATATTCTTGTACATAGGTAGCAGTATTATAGTAGTTATATTCTTGTACATAGGGGGCAGTATTATAGTAGTTATATTCTTGTACATAGAAGCAGTATTATAGTAGTTATATTCTTGTATATAGGAGCAGATTATAGCAGTTATATTCTTGTACATAGGTAGCAGTATTATAGTAGTTATATTCTTGTACATAGGGGGCAGTATTATAGTAGTTATATTCTTGTACATAGGGGCAATATTATAGTAGTTATATTCTAGTAAATAGGGTAAGTATTATAGTAGTTATATTCTTGTACATAGGGGCAATATTATAGCAGTTATATTATTGTAAATAGGGGCAGTATGATAGTAGTTATATTCTAGTACATAGGGGCAGTATTATAGAAGTTATATTCTTGTACACAGGCGGCAGTATTATAGAAGTTATATTCTTGTACATAGGGATAGTATTATAGTAGTTATAATGTGGTACATAGGAGCAGTATTATAGTAGCTATATTCTTGTACATAGGAGCAGTATTATAGTAGTTATATTCTTGTACATAGGAGCAGTATTATAGTAGTTATATTCTTGTACATAGGGGCAGTATTACAGTAGTTATATTCTTGTACATAGGGGCAGTATTATAGTAGTTATATTATGGTACATAGGGGGCAGTATTATAGTAGTTATATTCTTATACATAGAGGGCAGTATTATAGTAGTTATATTCTTGTACATAGGGGCAGTATTATAGTAGTTATACTCTTGTACATAGAGGCAGCATTATAGTAGTTATATTCTTGTACATAGATGCAGTATTATAGTAGTTATATTCTTGTACATAGGAGCAGTATTATAGTAGTTATATTCTTGTACATAGGGGGCAGTATTATAGTAGTTATATTCTTGTATATAGGAGCAGTATTACAGCAGTTATCTTCTTGTACATAGTGGCAGTATTATAGTAGCTAAAATCTTGTATATAGGAGCACTATTATAGCAGTTATATTCTTGCACATAGGGGCAGTATTATAGTAGTTATATTCTTGTACATAGGATCAGTTTTATAGTAGTTATATTCTTGTATATAGGAGCAGTATTATAGTAGTTATATTCTTGTACATAGGGAGCAGTATTATAGTAGTTATATTCTTGTACATAGGGAGCAGTATTATAGTAGTTATATTCTTGTACATAGGGAGCAGTATTATAGTAGTTATATTCTTGTACATAGGGAGCAGTATTATAGTAGTTATATTCTAGTACATAGGAGCAGTATTATAGTAGTTATATTCTTGTAAATAGGGGCAGTATTATAGTAGTTATATTCTTGTACAAAAGGGCAATATTATAGTAGTTATATTCTTGTAAATAGGGGCAGTATTATAGTAGTTATATTCTTGTACATAGGGGCAGTATTATAGTAGTAATATTCTTGTACATAGGGGCAATATTATAGTAGTTATATTCTTGTAAATAGGGGCAGTATTATAGTAGTTATATTCCTGTACATAGGGGGCAGTATTATAGTAGTTATATTGTTGTACATAGGGGGCAGTATTATAGTAGTTATATTCTTGTACATAGGGGTAGTATTATAGTAGTTATAATGTGGTACATAGGAGCAGTATTATAGTAGCTATATTCTTGTACATAGGAGCAGTATTATAGTAGTTATAATACTGCCCCCTATGTAGAATATTATAACTAGTATAATACTGCTCCTATGTACAAGAATATAGCTACTATAGTACTGCTCCTATGTACCACATTATAGCTACTATAATACTACTCCTATGTACAAGAATATAACTACTATAATACTGCCCCCTATGTACAACAATATAACTACTATAATACTGCCCCCTATGTACAGGAATATAACTACTATAATACTGCCCCTATTTACAAGAATATAACTACTATAATATTGCCCCTATGTACAAGAATATTACTACTATAATACTGCCCCTATGTACAAGAATATAACTACTATAATACTGCCACTATTTACAAGAATATAACTACTATAATATTGCCCTTTTGTACAAGAATATAACTACTATAATACTGCCCCTATTTACAAGAATATAACTACTATAATACTGCTCCTATGTACTAGAATATAACTACTATAATACTGCTCCCTATGTACAAGAATATAACTACTATAATACTGCTCCCTATGTAGAATATTATAGTAGTTATATTCTTGTACATAGGAGCAGTATTATAGTAGTTATATTTTTGTACATAGGAGCAGTATTATAGTAGTTATATTCTTGTATATAGGAGCAGTATTACAGTAGTTATATTCTTGTACATAGGAGCAGTATTATAGTAGTTATATTTTTGTACATAGGGGCAGTATTATAGTAGTTATATTCTTGTACATAGAAGCAGTATTATAGTAGTTATATTCTTGTATATAGGAGCAGTATTATAGTAGTTATATTCTTGTACATAGGGAGCAGAATTATAGTAGTTATATTCTTGTACATAGGGGGCAGTATTATAGTAGTTATATTCTTGTACACAGGGGCAATATTATAGTAGTTATATTCTAGTAAATAGGGGCAGTATTATAGTAGTTATATTCTTGTACATAGGGGCAATATTATAGAAGTTATATTCTTGTACATAGGGGGCAGAATTATAGTAGTTATATTGTTGTACATAGGGGGCAGTATTATAGTAGTATATTCTTGTACATAGGGATAGTATTATAGTAGTTATAATGTGGTACATAGGAGCAGTATTATAGTAGCTATATTCTTATACATAGGAGCAGTATTATAGTAGTTATATTCTTGTACATAGGGGCAGTATTATAGTAGTTATATTCTTGTACATAGGGGCAGTATTATAGTAGTTATATTCTTGTACATAGGGGGCAGTATTATAGTAGCTATATTCTTGCACATAGGAGCAGTATTATAGTAGTCATGTTCTTGTACATAGGGGCAGTATTATAGTAGTTATATTCTTGTACATAGGGGGCAGTATTATAGTAATTATATTCTTGTATATAGGGGGAGTATTATAGTAGTTATATTTTGTACATAAGGGGCAATATTATAGTAGTTATGTTCTTGTACATAGGGGCAGTATTAGGCCGGAGTCACACTTGCGATAAAATTGGACGAATTTAATGCGATAAAAAATCGCATTGCATTTGTCCCAATGTTATTCAATGGTGCTGCTCCCATCATGCGTTTTTTTATCGGATCCGTTCATCGGACCGAGGCAATCGCAGCATGCTGCGACTGTCACCGATTTTCGGATCGGATTCGACAATGCAAGATTATTATTATTATTTATTATTATTATAATACTGCTCCCTATGTACAAGAATATATCTACTATAATACTGCTCCCTATGTATAAGAAATAATATCACTACTATAATACTGCCCCTATGTACAAGAATATAACTACTATAATACTGCTCCTATGCACAAGAATATAACTACTATAATACTGCACCTGTGTACAAGAATATAACTACTATAATACTGCTCCTATGTACAAGAATATAACTACTATAATACTGTCCCTATGAACAAGAATATAACTACTATAATACTGCTCCTATGTACAAGAATATATCTACTCTAATACTGTCCCTATGTACAAGAATATAACTACTATAATACTGCACCTGTGTACAAGAATATAACTACTATAATACTGCACCTGTGTACAAGAATATAACTACTATAATACTGCTCCTATGTACAAGAATATATCTACTCTAATACTGTCCCTATGTATAAGAATATAACTAGGTGCCCCCCAGGAATGCCTGGAGCCGCGACGCCCCATCCTTCACTTCTAGTGCCAGGTATACCGGCCAGACATTCAAACGCATTAATGTGGTGCGGTTTAAATACATAGGTGCCAAGGAGGATCTGCCGCAACGCAGGTATGTGGTGAGAGAGCTGCGGCCAGATGGGGTTTGTGGCAAATGAGATACTGGCAGTGTCTAATCTTCAGGACAGGCAGGGCTACGAGGTCAGCTTCAAGCTCATGTCTGACCTGGACAGATTCTGGGCCAATTACCCCAAGTTCAGAGATGCTGAGGGCTGGAATAAGTTTGTGTTGGTTCCTATCTCCAGGCCGGACACTGTCACAGTAAACATCACGTTCTGGAATGAGGCCGTTCCTCCACTGGACATCGAGGTGTGGCTCCGGAGACACTGTGACCTCGTCTCTGGACTCACCAAGGTCAGAGATGAGGATGGTATCTGGACAATGGGGTGGCGGGTCTTGGTAAAATTGCGGCAATGTGATAACATCACTGCCCACTTACCCAACTCCTTCTTCATTGGGAGGGAGAAGGGAAGGTGTTATTATCCCGGGCAACCCCGAAAGTGTTTCAAATGTGGTGGGAAAGGTCATCTGGCTAACGCCTGTACTGTGGTGAAGTGCAGTCTGTGTGGGGCAATCGGCCATGTCGCTGCAGACTGCCGGGATGTCAGGTGCAACCTCAGTGGTAGGATGGGCCACCCTCACAGGGACTGTCCAGACGCCTGGCACAACATCTGCAGAGTCTTCCCTGATGAGTTAGTAATGGCAGGGGCAGAGGATCAGGAGGATGAGGATGTGGTGGCAGGGACACATGAGGAGGAGTGTTTAATGTCAGGAGAGATGCTGACCAGCTCAGATGCCCACCAGGAGTCCACTCAGGCAGCACCAGAGAAGCAGGGTGCAGAGGGGAACATGGAGGTCGTCCATCAGGTCCAGCAGCCTCAGATAGCCCCCCCTTCAGCATCGCTGTCTGCATCTGATGACTGGAGCATTAATAATAATAAAAGGAAGAAAAAGAACACATCCTCCCGTAAACCTGAGGCAGAATATGACACTGGTCAGAGTGCTAGTAAGAAGGTTCAGAATTCTGCAGGAGTGATGGTCGTGTCCAACAAGTATGGAGTTTTATCTGACTCCAATGGTGACGATTATGAGGAAGAGTTGAGGAAAGTTGATGCTGAGTGTGACAGGGAAATAGAGGACCATCCCTTGCCAAAGCGGAAGCCCTTATCTGTGGACCCTCAGGTAGAGTCTGACATGGACACCAGTGGTGGACAGAACATCTATGACTCATGATGATGGCTGTTACTCTGCTCCTTCTTTATTGTGCTGTGATGGCGGGGTTCTCATTGACAGTGACCTCGAGCAATGTGAATAGCATTAAGCTGAGGAGAACTAGACACGCGGTGTATGAACAGCTCAAATATCTGACCACAGATGTCATCTTCCTGCAGGAGACACGACTGACATCTCTGGGGCTTATGAGAGAGGCTGAGAGGGAATGGCGGTCCGGTCCTTCTTTCTGGTCACTGGCTGTGGAGCCTTACGCCGGGGTCGCTGTCCTGTTTAACACCAATGATTCGACTGTTCATAGGATGACGGAGGTGGTCATGGGAAGATGTCTGGTCCTAGAGGTCACTATCCATGGGAGGCGACTCCGGCTTATTAACATCTATGGGCCACAGACAGTGACTGACAGGATCCAGCTGTTTAATGACGTCAAGCCTTACCTCTTCACTTCTCTTCCAGTGGTGATGGCGGGGGACTTTAATGCCATAATGACATCAGGTGACAGCTCCTCTGGCAGGGCAGTGACCAGGGAAGGTAAGGTCCTGCATAACGTCATAATGCAGGCAGGATTGACTGACGTTTTCACACAGGGTGGGCGACAGCCAAAATTCACATATTCATGTTCCAACAGGAGCAGTAGAATAGATTTTGCTTTTGTCAGTCCTACTGAGGCTGTCGGCGCCCTGGGCGAGAAGGTCGTCCCTTACGCTGATGACCTTGCCTTGTGCTTCTCTTTGGGTTCCTCTAACCATCCGGACATTGGTAGAGGGTTGTGGAAGCTCAATTCCAGTCTCCTGGATGATGCCTATGTTCAGAGCCGTGTTCACTCCCTTATCCAGCTTCATCTAGACAGGGTTGACTTCTATGACAACATGACCGACTGGTGGGAGGACGTCAAGGAGGATATCAGATCCCTCTTAAAGAGACTGTCAGTTAATAAAGGGAGGAATAAGTACAGCCAGTACCTAAAGCTGTGCAAAGAATTGGAGTCACTGTATTCAGCGGGCGGGGATGACAAAGTGAAGATCGACCGGCTGAAATCTGAGATAAAGCAGTATCAGTATAGCAGGTATACCTCCCTGGTTCTTGAATGGGTTTATGGGTCCTTAGGGGACCCTGATCCCTTTGAGAATTGCAGGGAGAGGGTGGCCAAAAAAATGGTCACGGATCTCACCGACTCCCAGGGTGTATTGCAGGATTCACGGGAGGGTATCCTGGAGGTGGTGAGATCTTACTATGCTGACTTGTTTCAGAGGAAAGTTTTGGATAAAGATAAGATGGCTCAATTCTTGGAGGCAACTCCAGTGCCTGATACTAATGATCTGGACTTTTCTCCTTTGACAGCAGAATTAACGGTGGAGGAAGTTAAGGAGGCTATTGATAAGTTATATCTGAAGAAGGCACCAGGTCCAGATGGTATAACAGCAGAATTTTATAAGAAATTCAGAGACCTCCTGGCTCCAATTCTCGTGGATGTGTATAGAAATTGTATAGAAAATCACCTGATGCCTCCATCCATGAGAGTGTCCTCGTTAATTCTGCTGTCTAAAGATAAAGAGCCGAGCGACATCAAGAACTGGAGGCCGATTGCCCTCTTGAATGTGGACAGGAAGATTCTAGCAAAGATCCTATTTTCTAGATTA
The DNA here is from genome assembly GCF_039654945.1 of Dendrobates tinctorius. Classification (NCBI taxonomy): domain Eukaryota; kingdom Metazoa; phylum Chordata; class Amphibia; order Anura; family Dendrobatidae; genus Dendrobates; species Dendrobates tinctorius. The sequence continues at coordinate 220,234 of NW_027361883.1, forward strand.
GTCTGTTTGTCCCCGGCACTGTTGGCAGCCTCTCAGTTTGGCACAGTAAAAGGGCGGAACATCTCTGGAGCAGTCATCTCGATACGAGAGATGTTTGAGAGATGTGAAGCTCTGCGGTGTGGGAGATATGTTGTTAGTCTGGACCAGGCTAAAGCCTTTGACAGGGTTGATCATGACTATCTGTGGGCCACTTTGTCAAAGTACAGTATTCCGGGACAATTTGTGGATTGGCTGAATACGTTGTACAGAGAGGCGGCGAGCTTTCCTCTGATTAATGGTTGGCAGGGTGACACTTTTGGAGTTGGGGCGGGGGTGAGACAAGGCTGCCCAATGAGTCCGCTCCTGTTTTTGCCCTAGACCCGTTTCTGAGGTCACTGCAGGAGTGAGATTTTCAGGGGGTGCCGGTCCCCCACTGCCCGCCTCTGAATGTTGTTGCCTATGCGGACGATGTGACGCTGGTGATCTCCAATCTTCGTGAGGTGCAGATGTTATCTGCGTCCATCAGAAGCTACTCAGAGGCCTCCGGGTCTCTGGTTAACCTTGAAAAGAGCCAAGCTCTGTGGACATTAGATACTGAGGCCAGCTTTGATCTGCCGCAGTTTTCCAAAGCCTCCACCCATATTAAGATCCTAGGGGTTAAATTTGGGAGGGATGATAATGCCACGCTAAATTGGAAGGAGAAATTGGAAACCGGAAATGCAAAGGTTCAGCGATGGAAGAACTGGAGGCTGACCTACAGAGAAAGGGTCACAATGTTGAAGACGTACCTGGTCCCCGTTTTCTTGTATGTCTCTGTCGCTTTCCCTTTGCCAGAATCCTTCTCGGCGAGGCTCTTCAGCCTGTTCTTCCAGCTCTTGTGGGGGAATAGGTTGAACCTAGTAAAGAGGGGAATAACGTACCTACGGCGGAGAGAGGGTGGGCTGGATATGTTGAATCCAAGGGTTTTCTTTGACTCCTTGTTTCTAAAGGTGAATTTTGGGAACATGGACTCAAACAGTAGCGCCCTGTGGATAAATAGTATCAGGTACTGGATATTGCCTTTTGCAGAATCTTGGGTGCGAGGCGGCAGTCTCAAGAGGAGGAGATGGACAGGTGACCACCTCCCCCAGTATCTGGACTATGGTCTGAAGTGTGTTAGGAGGTGGGGACAGGAGAAGTCTTACATTGAGAGCAGTACGAGAAGAGACCTGTATGCTCGTGTATGTAGGACTTTCTTCTACTCTCCACTAGCCCTGAGAGATTGTGTCACCACCACCCTGCAGGAAAGCCTTAGGTTCCTAAACGGGAAACGGCTTCCTCCTAAACTGTTTGATGTCACTTGGCTTTCACTGCATAGTCGGCTCTTTGTCAGAGGGAACCTGAAACATCTGTGTGTCTCTGATCAGAATTGTCCCCTTGGTTGTCAGCAGGAGGAGACTATGGAGCACTTTATATGTGATTGCTGGGGAGGGAGGAAGATCTGGGAGGAAGGGTCAGATAATCTAAAAATTCCCAGACTGCGGACCCTAAAGTATCCCGACATAATCTATGGTGTCCCCTCCACTGTTAGTAACATCAACAGAGAGACGATGTACATTATAATCAGTGTAATCAAATATTATCACTGGCACATGAGAACCCGGGTGTCACTGCACAATGAGCCGTTCGATCACACCGCTGCCGCCAATCAGGTTATGTCAGAACTCCGGTGGATAAAATCACTGGAGGTTGGAAGGAGTCCAGGAAACATAACGTTATGGAGAAACGTAAAATTCAGTTAGAAAATATGATAATTTTTTTTTTCCAACTTTCTTTTTCCATCCCCAGGTGTGGACAATTTATTTATGAATATGATCTGATTATCTAGTGCTGTGTATATATTACCTAAGTATTTTGTGTTTTGTAATACTGGATGATTTTTGCTTTACTATAATTGTATTTATGTTTGGTTTATAATAAAAATTGCCCCTATGTACAAGAATATAACTACTATAATACTGCCCCCTATGTACAAGAATATAACTACTATAATACTGCTCCTATGTACAAGAATATAACTACTATAATACTGCTCCTATGTACAAGAATATAACTACTATAATACTGCCCTTGTGTAAAAGAATAGAACTACTATAACACTACCCCTATGTACAAGAATATAACTACTATAATACTGCTCCTATTTACAAGAATATAACTACTATAATACTGCCTCCTAGCTGTGAGGTTGTGTGTTTGTAGCTCTCCTGATGTCTGGAGCAAGCCCAGGGGGAGGCCACCCTGGGCGGGGTAACTCCCCAAGCAAGGCCCAGGCTTCCAGGCCTACACTTGGAAGTAACGCTCAAGTTGTGTCTAAGGCGGATGCAAGTCCCAAAGTTGTTTCTGAGGGAAAGAAAGCTCAGAATGGAAGTAGCAGCAGCAGCAAGAAAGATGAAGCTGTGAAAGTGCAAAAAGTAACACAACAAGGAAAAGCCGTGGCTGTGGGTAAGAAAGTTCCAGTTAAGCAGTCGGCCAGCCAAGGCAAGCAGAGTGAAGTGCAACTAGGAGAAATCCAAAAGAAATCTACTGGTGAGAAGCTGAATGGAGGAAAGCAGCCTGCAGCTCAGGAGGTGCCATCACCATCTTCAGGTGTGCAGCTGACTCCCAGCAGAGGAGAACCTCACTGGAGAGGCAGACGCTCCAGGAGAACCTGCAGCAGAAGCATGTGGTGGCCAGCATGGCGAGCTCTGGGCGCACAAGGTCGCAGTCAGGTGGCATCAGTAAAAGTGCTGTGGAGCCTGGAACCACGAAACCAGCGGTGGTGAAAGTTAAGGAGACGTCTGGTTTCAAGCATCCAGGGACATTGCTGAAAGCAGGATCCTAGGAGGAGACGCCATGTGCACCCGAGCTTCAGGTTGCAGAGGAGATCCCAGGACTGGTCAAGAGGCTCGGTGAGTTACAGCAGCACAAAGACTTGCTGCAGAAACAAATAGACATGGGCTATAAGGTAAAGGCTGCTAATCCCGGTGGGGATCACACCTTTTGTGATCAGACTCTGAACATGCTTGGCATACAGCTGGCAAAAGTGGTGACAGAAATGGACTGTGTCCTAGAGAGGATGGGGCCCCTGGCAGAGACTTATAGGAACCAGGAACTGTTTATGTCACACAAGCAGGACTCTGCAGGTTCCAGCTCAGACATTGTCCCAGGTGGGCCCCAGAAGCCGGTGCGGCCAGTGCTGCAGCCTGCAAGTTTCCGCTTCCAAAAGGGTCAAATACTGCAGCCGCAGCAGCCTGCGGCAGACCCCAAGCAGCAGCATGTTATGCAGATTCCAGCAGGTGTACCACAAGTCTCAGAATGCCCAGCAGAGCAGCCTGCAGCAGATTCCAAGCAGCAGCATGGACTGCACTTTCCAGCAGAGGGACTACAAGTCTCAGAATGCCAAGCACAACAGTTGGGCAGTGGACATGTGCCGGTCATTACTGATGGTGCCCAGCAGGACTCTGATGCTGGGGATAACCGTGCTGTATCTGTGAGGTTGGGGGCTTTGGGGAGCACAGTATCTTTGGTGGACGCTGCACAGTCTGATAATGACATTGATGCTGATGATAACAATGTGCATGATAATGCCTGTGATTTCCCCCCTTTAATTTCAAGCACACAAGGTGTGGCTGCCCCTCCTGCTGCAGACCTTCACCCCGTCAGTCAACCCAATGTGACCCCGCCCGGTCCCACCAGTAATGCCTGGAGTCGTGGTGCTCCGTCCTTTACCTCTGGTACCAATTATACAGGCCAGGCGTTTAAACGGAGAAACGTTGTGCGTTTCCGGCACAGAGGTGCCAAGGAGGATCTGCCAGACAGGAGGTTTGTCGTCAGGGAGCTCTTGTGCCACCAGATGGGGTTTGTGCCAGTCAGCATCCTGGCAGTGATTAATCTTCCAGACAGGCAGGGCTATGACGTCAGCTTTAAGCTCATGTCTGACCTGGACAGATTCTGGTCTAGTTTCCCCAAGTTTAGAGACACGGAGGGCTGGAGTAAGTTCAGCTTTATTCCTATCTCTAAGCCAGATACTGTCACCGTAAATGTCATATTCTGGAATGAGTCTGTTCCCCCGCAGGACATTGTGGTGTGGCTCCGGAGGCATTGTGACCTGGTCTCTGACCTCACCAAAAGCAGAGACAGTGATGGTATCTGGACGGGAGGGTGGCGGGTTTTGGTGAAACTGTGCAAATGCAATAACATCACTGCCCACTTACCCAACTCCTTCTTTATTGGGAGGGAGAGGGGTGTGTGTTTCTATCCTGGGCAGCCTCGTAAGTGCTTTAAATGTGGCAAGGCAGGTCACCTGGCAAATACCTGTACTGTGGTGAAGTGCAGCCTGTGAGGGGAGGTCGGCCATCTAGCTGCAGACTGCCAGAACATCAGGTGCAACCTCTGTGGGAAGATCGGTCACCCTCACAGGGACTGTCCAGACGCCTGCCACAATATCTGTAAGGACTTTCCTGATGAGGACTTGGTGGCAGGGGCAGAGATTCTGGAGGAGGCAGCTTTACTGTCAGGGGAAATACTGACCAGACCAGAGGTCCACCAGGGGTCTACTCAGCTAACACCAGAGCAGCAGGGTTCAGAGAGAGAACAGGGGAGTATGGAGGTTGTACCTCAGGGGCAGCAGTCACAGGAAGGCATTACTTCAGTGCTACCATCTGTGTCTGAAGAGTATAGCAATAATCAGAAAAGGAAGAAAAAGGACAAGGCCTCCCGTAAACCTGAGGGGTACGACACTGGCCAAGGAGCCGGGAAGAAATTCCAGAGTTCTGCAGGTGTAATGGTCGTATCTAACAGGTTTGATGTTCTGTCTGAGTCTGACGGCGATTTTGAAGATGACCTTAAAAGAATTGACGCAGAGTGTGATAGGGACGTAGAGGACTGTCCTCCGCCAAAGCGGAAGCCCTTACCTGAGGGCACTCGGGTAGAGTCTGAGATGGAGACCGGTGGTGAACAGAATAACTCCGACTCAGATCTGTGACGCTGTCAACCAGATAATGTCCAAACTCAGAGAGGGAAAATCATTAGGAGAAATTAGGAAATGTTAAGATATGGAAGGATGAGTCACTGGGTAGGAACATGATGAGCTCTGTTTGTAAAGTGTTTTTTTTTTTCTCTCTCCTCAAACTAGGAGTATGGACTCTAAGTTAATTTGATATGTATAAACTGGATATGTAATGAATGTATGTATAGTCCTAGTGAATTCAGTTTTGTATTATTGGAGGAATGTTATTTGTATTTGTTTGTTTTTTACAATAAAAATTGCCCCCTATGTACAAGAAAATTACTACTATAATACTGCTCCTATGTACAAGAATATAACTACTATAATACTGCTCCTATGTACAAGAATATAACTGCTATAATAGTGCTCCTATATACAAGAATATAACTACTATAATACTACCCCTATATACAAGAATATAACTACTATAATACTGCCCCTATGTACAAGAATATAACTACTATAATACTGCTCCTATGTACAAGAATATAACTACTATAATACTGCTCCTATGTACAAGAATATAACTACTATAATACTGCTCCTATGTACAAGAATATAACTACTATAATACTGCTCCTATGTACAAGAATATAACTACTATAATACTGCCCCTATGTACAAGAATATAACTACTATAGTACTGCTCCTATGTACAAGAATATAACTACAATAATACTGCTCCTATGTACAAGAATATAACTACTATAATACTGCCCCTATGTACAAGAATATAACTACTATAATACTGCCCTTGTGTAAAAATATAACTACTATAATACTACCCCTATGTACAAGAATATAACTACTATAATACTGCTCCTATGTACAAGAATATAACTACTATAATACTGCCCCTATGTACAAGAATATAACTACTATAATACTGTCCCTATGTACAAGAATATAACTACTATAATACTGCTCCTATGTACAACAATGTAACTACTATAATACTACCCCTATATACAAGAATATAACTACTATAATACTGCCCCCTATGTACAAGAATATAACTACTATAATGCTGCTCCTATGTACAAGAATATAACTACTATAATACTGCTCCTATGTACAAGAATATAACTACTATAAATCTGCCCCTATGTACAAGAATATAACTACTATAGTTCTGCTCCTATGTACAAGAATATAACTACTATAATACTGCTCCTATGTACTAGAATATAACTACTATAATACTGCCATTGTGTAAAAGAATATAACTACTATAATACTACCCCTATGTACAAGAATGTAACTACTATAATACTGCCTCCTAGCTGTGAGGTTGTGTGTCAGTGGTTCTCCTGATGTCTGGAGCAAGCCCAGGGAGGGGCCACCCTGGGCGGGGAAGCTCCCCTGGCAAGGCCCAGGCTTCCCGGCCTACACTGGGACTAGTCTCCCAGGCTTCTACTAATGGGAGTGTTAATCCCAAAGCCGCTGTGAGTCCAGTGAATGCAGCGAGTCAAAGCTGCAGCAGTTCTATGAAGAAGGAAACAGTTGTGAGTAAAGTTTTGGGAGGAAAACCTTCTCCAGTTCCAGCATAGAAACAAGAAGGAAAACTGTTGGTGAGTGATGGAAACCAGCAGAATGTGAAGTCTTGTAGCTCCCCAGTCAGTAAGCAGCTCCTGCCAGGTGCACAGGTGAGATCGGCCCCAGCTGTACAGATCACCTCTCCTGCTTCCAGGCAGAGACGGACGTCTTTGGGAAGGCAGACAATGCAGGAGAACCTACAGCAACATGGCAGTATGGTGCAGTCAGGACGCACACGGTCACAGTCAGGTGGCAGCGATAAACCTGCTGCGGAGCCTGCATCCAGCCAAGGGGCCACAAAACCATCCGTGGTGGACCCGCACAAGACTGTGTTCAAAACCCCTGTACCCATGGTCAAGACTAATCCTGTGGAGCCGGCACGTGCACCCGAGCTGCAGCTATCGGATGAGATACCGGGACTTGTCCGAAAACTGGGTGAGTTACAGCAGCAAAAAAAAGCGCTGCAAATGGAGGTAGACTTCATCTATAGCCTAAAGACCACTAATCCTGCCAGTAATGAGGCGTATGACCTGAGACTGAACACACTGGGTGTACAGCTGGCGAGTGTTGTGCAGGACACTGAATCTGTGCTGGAGAGCATGGGGCCCCTGGCAGAGACCTACAGGAACCGCGAGCGGTTCGCCTCCTATAAGCAGGACTGTGCTGTAGAGGCCAGGACCCCTGATGTTCAGGACGGGACCCCCCAGCAGCGGACACGGCCAGTGTTACAGGCTGCCCGCTTCTGCTTCCAGGAGGGAAAACAGCTGCAGCAGCAGGCAGCTCAGTGTGAACAGGAGCATGCACTTCAGACTGCAGCAGAGGCACCACAGGTCCCAGAGTGCCCCACACAGGAGCAGGACAGTATACGTGAGACTGTTTGTGCTGATGAGGCTGAGGCAGCCGAGTGTGAACAGGAGCACACACTTCAGACTGCAGCAGAGGCACCACAGGTCCCAGAGTGCCCCACACAGGAGCAGGACAGTATTTCTGAGACTGTTTGTGCTGATGAGGCTGAGGCTGAAGCACAGACTGTGGCTGGTGATGCTGTGCCCATGGGGTCGGGGGTTGGAGGGATTTTGCATTCTGTAATAGACGTCGCACTGTCTGATGATAATGATGCTGCTCATGATAATGTGCATGATATGTGTGATTATCCCCTTTTGCCATCTAGTCCACAAGGTGTGACAGCCCCCCCTGCTGCAGGCCCTCTCCCTGTCAGTCAGCCCAGTGTGACCCGGCAGGTGCCCCCCAGGAATGCCTGGAGCCGCGGAGCCCCATCCTTCACTTCCAGCGCCAGGTATACCGGCCAGACATTCAAACGCATTAATGTGGTGCGGTTTAAATACATAGGTGCCAAGGAGGATCTGCCGCAACGCAGGTATGTGGTGAGAGAGCTGCGGCCAGATGGGGTTTGTGGCAAATGAGATACTGGCAGTGTCTAATCTTCAGGACAGGCAGGGCTACGAGGTCAGCTTCAAGCTCATGTCTGACCTGGACAGATTCTGGGCCAATTACCCCAAGTTCAGAGATGCTGAGGGCTGGAATAAGTTTGTGTTGGTTCCTATCTCCAGGCCAGACACTGTCACAGTGAATATCACCTTCTGGAATGAGGCCGTTCCTCCACAGGACATCGAGGTGTAGCTCCGGAGACACTGTGACCTCGTCTCTGGACTCACCAAGGTCAGAGATGAGGATGGTATCTGGACAATGGGGTGGCGGGTCTTGGTAAAATTGCGGCAATGTGATAACATCACTGCCCACTTACCCAACTCCTTCTTCATTGGGAGGGAGAAGGGAAGGTGTTATTATCCCGGGCAACCCAGAAAGTGTTTCAAATGTGGTGGGAAAGGTCATCTGGCTAACGCCTGTACTGTGGTGAAGTGCAGACTGTGTGGGGCAATTGGCCATGTCGCTGCAGACTGCCGGGATGTCAGGTGCAACCTCTGTGGTAGGATGGGCCACCCTCACAGGACTGTCCAGACGCCTGGCACAACATCTGCAGAGTCTTCCCTGATGAGTTAGTGATGGCAGGGGCAGAGGCTCAGGAAGATGAGGATGTGGTGGCAGGGACACATGAGGAGGAGTATTTAATGTCAGGAGAGATGTTGACCAACTCAGATGCCCACCAGGAGTCCACTCAGGCAGCACCAGAGAATCAGGGTGCAGAGGGGAACATGGAGGTCGTCCATCAGGTCCAGCAGCCTCAGATACCCCCCCCTTCAGCATCGCTGTCTGCATCTGATGACTGGAGCATTAATAATAATAAAAGGAAGAAAAAGAACACATCCTCCCGTAAACCTGAGGCAGAATATGACACTGGTCAGATTGCTAGTAAGAAGGTTCAGAATTCTGCAGGAGTGATAGTCGTGTCCAACAAGTATGGAGTTTTATCTGACTCCAATGGTGACGATTAGGAGGAAGAGTTGAGGAAAGTTGATGCTGAGTGTGACAGGGACATAGAGGACCATCCCCCGCCAAAGCGGAAGCCCTTATCTGTGGACCCTCAGGTAGAGTCTGACATGGACACCAGTGGTGGACAGAACATCTCTGACTCATGATGATGGCTGTTACTCTGCTCCTTCTTTATTGTGTTGTGATGGCGGGGTTCTCATTGACAGTGACCTCGAGCAATGTGAATAGCATTAAGCTGAGGAGAACTAGACACGCGGTGTATGAACATCTCAAATATCTGGACACAGATGTCATCTTCCTGCAGGAGACACGACTGACATCTCTGGGGCTTATGAGAGAGGCTGAGAGGGAATGGCGGTCCGGTCCTTCTTTCTGGTCACTGGCTGTGGAGCCTTACGCCGGGGTCGCTGTCCTGTTTAACACCAATGATGTGACTGTGCATAGGATGACGGAGGTGGTCATGGGAAGATGTCTGGTCCTGGAAGTCACTATCCATGGGAGGCGACTCCGACTTATTAACATCTATGGGCCACAGACAGTGACTGACAGGATCCAGCTGTTTAATGACGTCAAGCCTTACCTCTTCACTTCTCTTCCAGTGGTGATGGCGGGGGACTTTAATGCCATAATGACATCAGGTGACAGCTCCTCAGGCAGGGCAGTGACCAGGGACGGTAAGGTCCTGCATAACGTCATAATGCAGGCAGGACTGACTGACGTTTTCACACAGGGTGGTCGACAGCCAAAATTCACATATTCATGTTCCAACAGGAGCAGTAGGATAGATTTTGCTTTTGTCAGTCCTACTGAGGCTGTCGGCGCCCTGAGTGAGAAGGTCGTCCCTTACTCTGATCACCTCGCCTTGTGCTTCTCTTTGGGTTCCTCTAACCATCCGGACATTGGTAGAGGGTTGTGGAAGCTCAATTCCAGTCTCCTGGATGATGCCTATGTTCAGAGCCATGTTCACTCCCTTATCCAGCTTCATCTAGACAGGGTTGACTTCTATGACAACATGACCGACTGGTGGGAGGACGTCAAGGAGGATATCAGATCCCTCTTAAAGAGACTGTCAGTTAATAAAGGGAGGAATAAGTACAGCCAGTACCTAAAGCTGCGCAAAGAATTGGACTCACTGTATTCGGCGGGCGGGGATGACAAAGTGAAGATCGACCGGCTGAAATCTGAGATAAAGCAGTATCAGTATAGCAGGTATACCTCCCTGGTTCTTGAACGGGATTATGGGTCCTTAGGGGCCCATGATCCCTTTGAGAATTGCAGGGAGAGGGTGGCCAAAAAAATGGTCACGGGTCTCACCGACTCCCAGGGTGTATTGCAGGATTCACGGGAGGGTATCCTGGAGGTGGTGAGATCTTACTATGCTGACTTGTTTCAGAGGAAAGTTTTGGATAAAGATAAGATGGCTCAATTCTTGGAGGCAACTCCAGTGCCTGATACTAATGATCTGGACTTTTCTCCTTTGACAGCAGAATTAACGGTGGAGGAAGTTAAGGAGGCTATTGATAAGTTATATCTGAAGAAGGCACCAGGTCCAGATGGTATAACAGCAGAATTTTCTAAGAAATTCAGAGACCTCCTGGCTCCAATTCTCGTGGATGTGTATAGAAATTGTCTAGAAAATCACCTGATGCCTCCATCCATGAGAGTGTCCTCGTTAATTCTGCTGTCTAAAGGTAAAGAGCCGAGCAACATCAAGAACTGGAGGTCGATTGCCCTCTTGAATGTGGACAGGAAGATCCTAGCAAAGATCCTATTTTCTAGATTAGTCTGTTTGTCCCCGACACTGTTGGCAGGCTCTCAGTTTGGCACAGAAAAAGGGCGGAACATCTCTGGAGCAGTCATCTCGATACGAGAGATGTTTGAGAGATGTAAAGCTCTGCGGTGTGGGAGATATGTTGTTAGTCTGGACCAGGCTAAAGCCTTTGACAGGGTTGATCATGACTATCTGTGGGCCACATTGTCAAAGTACGGTATTCCGGGACAATTTGTGGATTGGCTGAAGACGTTGTACAGAGAGGCGGTGAGCTTTCCTCTGATTAATGGTTGGCAGGGTGACACTTTTGGAGTTGGGGCGGGGGTGAGACAGGGCTGCCCAATGAGTCCGCTCCTGTATGTTTTTGCCCTAGACCCGTTTCTGAGGTCACTGCAGGAGTGCGATTTTCAGGGGGTGCCGGACCACCACTGCCCGCCTCTGAATGTTGTTGCCTATGCAGATGATGTGAAGCTGGTGATCTCCAATCCTCGTGAGGTGCAGATGTTATCTGCGTCCATCAGAAGCTACTCAGAGGCCTCCGGGTCTCTGGTTAACCTTGAAAAGAGCCAAGCTCTGTGGACATTAGATACTGAGGCCAGCTTTGATCTGCCGCAGTTTTCCAAAGCCTCCACCCATATTAAGATCCTAGGGGTTAAATTTGGGAGGGATGATAATGCCACGCTAAATTGGGAGGAGAAATTGGAAACTGGAAATGCAAAGGTTCAGCGATGGAAGAACTGGAGGCTGACCTACAGAGAAAGGGTCACAATGTTGAAGACCTACCTGGTCCCCGTTTTCTTGTATGTCTCTGTCGCTTTCCCTTTGCCAGAATCTTTCTCAGCGAGGCTCTTCAGCCTGTTCTTCCAGCTCTTGTGGGGGAATAGGTTGAACCTAATAAAGAGGGGAATAACGTACCTACGGCGGAGAGAGGGTGGGCTGGATATGTTGAATCCAAGGGTTTTCTTTGACTCCTTGTTTCTAAAGGTGAATTTTGGGAACATGGACTCAAACAGTAGCTCCCTGTGGGTAAATAGTATCAGGTACTGGATATTGCCTTTTGCAGAATCTTGGGTGCGAGGCGGCAGTCTCAAGAGGAGGAGATGGACAGGTGACCACCTCCCCCAGTATCTGCACTATGGTCTGAAGTGTGTTAGGAGGTGGGGACTGGAGAAGTCTTGCATTGAGAGCAGTACGAGAAGAGACCTGTATTCTCGTGTATGTAGGACTTTCTTCTACTCTCCACTGGCCCTGAGAGATTGTGTCACCACCACCCTGCAGGAAAGCCTTAGGTTCCTAAACGGGAAACGGCTACCTCCTAAACTGTTTGATGTCACTTGGCTTTCACTGCATAGTCGGCTCTTTGTCAGAAGGAACCTGAAACATCTGTGTGTCTCTGATCGGAATTGTCCCCTTGGTTGTCAGCAGGAGGAAACTATGGAGCACTTTATATGTGATTGCTCTGGGAGGAAGTGTCAGCTAATCTAAAAATCCCCAGACTGCGGACCCTAAAGTATCCTGACATAATCTATGGTGTCCCCTCCACTGTTAGTAACATCGACAGAGAGACGATGTACATTATAATCAGTGTCATCAAATACTATCACTGGCACATGAGAACCCGGGTGTCACTACACAATGAGCTGTTCGATCACACCGCTGCCGCCAATCAGGTTATGTCAGAACTCCGGTGGATAAAATCACTGGAAGTTGGAAGGAGTCCAAGAAACACAACGTTATGGAGAAACGTAAAATTCAGTTAGAAAAATATGATTATTATTTTTTTTTTCTCTAACTTTCTTTTTCCATCGCCAGGTGTGGATAGTTTAATTTATTTATGAATATGATCTGATTATGTTGTGCTGTGTATATATTACCTAAGTGGTTTGTGTTTTGTAATACTGGATGATTTTTGTTTTATTATAATTGTATTTATGTTTGGTTTATAATAAAAATTGCCCCTATGTACAAGAATATAACTACTTTAATACTGCTCCTATATACAAGAATATAACTACTATAATACTGCTCCTATGTACAAGAATATAACTACTATAATACTGCCCCCTATGTACAAGAATATAACTACTATAATACTGCTCCTATGTACAAGAATATAACTACTATAATACTGCTCCTATGTACAAGAATATAACTACTATAATACTGCCCCTATGTACAAGAATATAACTACTATAATACTGCTCCTATGTACAAGAATATAACTACTATAATACTGCCCTTGTATAAAGGAATATAACTACTATAATACTACCCCTATGTACAACAATGTAACTACTATAATACTGCCCCTATGTACAAGAATATAACTACTATAATACAGCCCTTGTGTAAAAGAATATAACTACTATAATACTACCCCTATATACAAGAATATAACTACTATAATACTGCTCCTATGTACAAGAATATAACTACTATAATACCGCCCCTATGTACAAGAATATAACTACCATAGTACTGCTCCTATGTACAAGAATATAACTACCATAATACTGCTCCTATGTACAAGAATATAACTACTATAACACTGCTCCCTATGTACAAGAATATAACTAGTATAATACTACCCCTATGTGCAAGAATGTAACTACTATAATACTGCCCCTATGTACAAGAATATAACTACTATAATACTGCCCTTGTGTAAAAGAATATAACTACTATAATACTACCCCTATGTGCAAGAATGTAACTACTATAATACTGCCCCTATGTACAAGAATATAACTACTATAATACTGCCCTTGTGTAAAAGAATATCACTACTATATTACTACCCATATGTACAAGAATGTAACTACTATAATACTGCTCCTATGTACAAGAATATAACTACTATAATACTGCTCCTATGTACAAGAATATAACTACTATAGTACTGCTCCTATGTACAAGAATATAACTACTATAGTACTGCTCCTATGTACAAGAATATAACTGCCATAATACTGCTCCTATGTATAAGAATATAACTACTATAATACTGCTCCTATGTACAAGAATATAACTACTATAATACTACCCTTGTGTAAAAGAATATAACTACTATAATACTACCCCTATGTACAAGAATGTAACTACTATAATACTGCTCCTATGTACAAGAATATAACTACTATAATACTGCTCCTATGTACAAGAATATAACTACTATAATACTGCCCTTGTGTAAAAGAATATAACTACTATAATGCTACCCCTATGTACAAGAATGTAACTACTATAATACTGCTCCTATGTACAAGAATATAACTACTATAAAACTGCTCCTATGCACAAGAATATAACTACTATATACTGCCCTTGTGTAAAAGAATATAACTACTATAATACTGCTCCTATGTACAAGAATATAACTACTATAATACTGCCCCTATGTGCAAGAATATAACTACTATAATACTGCTCCTACGTACAAGAATATAACTACTATAATACTGCTCCTATGTACAAGAATATAACTACTATAATACTGCTCCTATGTACAAGAATGTAACTACTATAATACTGCTCCTATGTACAAGAATATAACTACCATAATACTGCTCCTATGTGCAAGAATATAACTACTATAATACTGCCCTTGTGTAAAAGAATATAACTACTATGATACTGCTCCTATATACAAGAATATAACTACTATATTACTGCTCCTATGTACAAGAATATAACTACTATAATACTGCTCCTATGTACAAGAATATAACTACTATAATACTGCCCTTGTGTAAAAGAATATAACTACTATAATGCTACCCCTATGTACAAGAATGTAACTACTATAATACTGCTCCTATGTACAAGAATATAACTACTATAAAACTGCTCCTATGTACAAGAATATAACTACTATATACTGCCCTTGTGTAAAAGAATATAACTACTATAATACTGCTCCTATGTACAAGAATATAACTACTATAATACTGCCCCTATGTACAAGAATATAACTACTATAATACTGCTCCTATGTACAAGAATATAACTACTATAATACTGCTCCTATGTACAAGAATATAACTACTATAATACTGCTCCTATGTACAAGAATGTAACTACTATAATACTGCTCCTATGTACAAGAATATAACTACTATAAAACTGCTCCTATGTACAAGAATATAACTACTATATACTGCCCTTGTGTAAAAGAATATAACTACTATAATACTGCTCCTATGTACAAGAATATAACTACTATAATACTGCCCCTATGTACAAGAATATAACTACTATAATACTGCTCCTATGTACAAGAATATAACTACTATAATACTGCTCCTATGTACAAGAATATAACTACTATAATACTGCTCCTATGTACAAGAATGTAACTACTATAATACTGCTCCTATGTACAAGAATATAACTACCATAATACTGCTCCTATGTGCAAGAATATAACTACTATAATACTGCCCTTGTGTAAAAGAATATAACTACTATGATACTGCTCCTATATACAAGAATATAACTACTATATTACTGCTCCTATGTACAAGAATATAACTACTATAATACTGCTCCTATGTGCAAGAATATAACTACTATAATACTGCCCCTATGTACAAGAATATAACTACTATAATACTGCCCCTATGTACAAGAATATAACTACTATAATACTGCTCCTATGTACAAGAATATAACTACTATAATACTGCCCCTATGTACAAGAATATAACTACTATAGTACTGCTCCTATGTACAAGAATATAACTACTATAAAACTGCTCCTATGTACAAGAATATAACTACTATATACTGCCCTTGTGTAAAAGAATATAACTACTATAATACTGCTCCCTTGTGCAAAAGAATATAACTACTATAATACTACCCCTATGTACAAGAATGTAACTACTATAATACTGCTCCCTTGTGCAAAAGAATATAACTACTATAATACTACCCCTATGTACAAGAATGTAACTACTATAATACTGCTCCTATGTACAAGAATATAACTACTATAATACTGCTCCTATGTACAAGAATATAACTACTATAATACTGCCCTTGTGTAAAAGAATATAACTACTATAATGCTACCCCTATGTACAAGAATGTAACTGCTATAATACTGCTCCTATGTACAAGAATATAACTACTATATTACTGCTCCTATGTACAAGAATATAACTACTATAATACTGCTCCTATGTGCAAGAATATAACTACTATAATACTGCCCCTATGTACAAGAATATAACTACTATAATACTGCCCCTATGTACAAGAATATAACTACTATAATACTGCTCCTATGTACAAGAATATAACTACTATAATACTGCCCCTATGTACAAGAATATAACTACTATAGTACTGCTCCTATGTACAAGAATATAACTACTATAATACTGCCCCTTTGTACAAGAATATAACTACTATAGTACTGCTCCTATGTACAAGAATATAACTACCATAATACAGCTCCTATGTATAAGAATATAACTACTATAATACTGCTCCTATGTATAAGAATATAATTACTATAATACTGCTCCTATGTACAAGAATATAACTACTATAATACTGCCCTTGTGTAAAAGAATATAACTACTATAATACTACCCCTATGTGCAAGCATGTAACTACTATAATACTGCCCCTATGTACAACAATATAACTACTATAATACTGCTCCTATGTACGAGAATATAACTACTATAATACTGCTCCTATGTACAAGAATATAACTACTATAATACTGCTCCTATGTACAAGAATATAACTACTATAGTACTGCTCCTATGTACAAGAATATAACTACTATAGTACTGCTCCTATGTACAAGAATATAACTACCATAATACTGCTCCTATGTATAATAATATAACTGCTATACTACTGCTCCTATGTACAAGAATATAACAACTATAATACTGCTCCTATGTACAAGAATGTAACTACTATAATACTTCTCCTATGTACAAGAATATAACTACTATAATACTGCTCCTATGTACAAGAATATAACTACTATAATACTGCCCTTGTGTACAAGAATATAACTACTATAATACTGCTCCTATGTACAAGAATATAACTACTATAATACTGCTCCTATGTACAAGAATATAACTACTATAATACTGCCCCTATGTACAAGAATATAACTACTATAATACTGCCCCTATGTACAAGAATATAACTACTATAATACTGCTCCTATGTACAAGAATATAACTACTATAATACTGCCCCTATGTACAAGAATATAACTACTATAGTACTGCTCCTATGTACAAGAATATAACTACCATAATACTGCTCCTATGTATAAGAATATAACTACTATAATACTGCTCCTATGTACAAGAATATAACTACTATAATACTGCCCTTGTGTAAAAGAATATAACTACTATAATACTACCCCTATGTACAAGAATATAACTACTATAATACTGCTCCTATGTACAAGAATATAACTACTATAATACTGCCCTTGTGTAAAAGAATATCACTACTATAATACTACCCCTATGTACAAGAATATAACTACTATAATACTGCTCCTATGTACAAGAATATAACTACTATAAATACTGCCCCTATGTACAAGAATATAACTACTATAATACTGCTCCCTATGTGCAATAATATAACTACTATAATACTGCTCCTATGTACAAGAATATAACTACTATAATACTGCTCCCTATGTGCAAGAATATAACTACTATAATACTGCCCCTATGTACAAGAATATAACTACTATAATACTGCCCCTATGTACAAGAATATAACTACTATAATACTGCTCCTATGTACAAGAATATAACTACTATAATACTGCCCCATGTACAAGAATATAACTACTATAATACTGCCCCTATGTGCAAGAATATAACTACTATAATACTGCTCCTATGTACAAGAATATAACTACCATAATACTGCTCCTATGTGCAAGAATATAACTACTATAATACTGCCCTTGTGTAAAAGAATATAACTACTATAATACTACCCCTATGTACAAGAATATAACTACTATAATACTGCTCCTATGTACAAGAATATAACTACTATAATACTGCCCTTGTGTAAAAGAATATCACTACTATAATACTACCCCTATGTACAAGAATATAACTACTATAATTACTGCTCCTATGTACAAGAATATAACTACTATAAATACTGCCCCTATGTACAAGAATATAACTACTATAATACTGCTCCCTATGTGCAAGAATATAACTACTATAATACTGCCCCTATGTACAAGAATATAACTACTATAATACTGCTCCTATGTACAAGAATATAACTACTATAATACTGCTCCTATGTACAAGAATATAACTACTATAATACTGCTCCTATGTACAAGAATGTAACTACTATAATACTGCTCCTATGTACAAGAATATAACTACTATAAAACTGCTCCTATGTACAAGAATATAACTACTATATACTGCCCTTGTGTAAAAGAATATAACTACTATAATACTGCTCCTATGTACAAGAATATAACTACTATAATACTGCCCCTATGTACAAGAATATAGCTACTATAATACTGCTCCTATGTACAAGAATATAACTACTATAATACTGCTCCTATGTACAAGAATATAACTACTATAATACTGCTCCTATGTACAAGAATGTAACTACTATAATACTGCTCCTATGTACAAGAATATAACTACCATAATACTGCTCCTATGTGCAAGAATATAACTACTATAATACTGCCCTTGTGTAAAAGAATATAACTACTATGATACTGCTCCTATATACAAGAATATAACTACTATATTACTGCTCCTATGTACAAGAATATAACTACTATAATACTGCTCCTATGTGCAAGAATATAACTACTATAATACTGCCCCTATGTACAAGAATATAACTACTATAATACTGCCCCTATGTACAAGAATATAACTACTATAATACTGCTCCTATGTACAAGAATATAACTACTATAATACTGCCCCTATGTACAAAAATATAACTACTATAGTACTGCTCCTATGTACAAGAATATAACTACTATAAAACTGCTCCTATGTACAAGAATATAACTACTATATACTGCCCTTGTGTAAAAGAATATAACTACTATAATACTGCTCCCTTGTGCAAAAGAATATAACTACTATAATACTACCCCTATGTACAAGAATGTAACTACTATAATACTGCTCCCTTGTGCAAAAGAATATAACTACTATAATACTACCCCTATGTACAAGAATGTAACTACTATAATACTGCTCCTATGTACAAGAATATAACTACTATAATACTGCTCCTATGTACAAGAATATAACTACTATAATACTGCCCTTGTGTAAAAGAATATAACTACTATAATGCTACCCCTATGTACAAGAATGTAACTGCTATAATACTGCTCCTATGTACAAGAATATAACTACTATAAAACTGCTCCTATGTACAAGAATATAACTACTATATACTGCCCTTGTGTAAAAGAATATAACTACTATAATACTGCTCCTATGTACAAGAATATAACTACTATAATACTGCCCCTATGTACAAGAATATAACTACTATAATACTGCTCCTATGTACAAGAATATAACTACTATAATACTGCTCCTATGTACAAGAATATAACTACTATAATACTGCTCCTATGTACAAGAATGTAACTACTATAATACTGCTCCTATGTACAAGAATATAACTACCATAATACTGCTCCTATGTGCAAGAATATAACTACTATAATACTGCCCTTGTGTAAAAGAATATAACTACTATGATACTGCTCCTATATACAAGAATATAACTACTATATTACTGCTCCTATGTACAAGAATATAACTACTATAATACTGCTCCTATGTGCAAGAATATAACTACTATAATACTGCCCCTATGTACAAGAATATAACTACTATAATACTGCCCCTATGTACAAGAATATAACTACTATAATACTGCTCCTATGTACAAGAATATAACTACTATAATACTGCCCCTATGTACAAGAATATAACTACTATAGTACTGCTCCTATGTACAAGAATATAACTACTATAATACTGCCCCTTTGTACAAGAATATAACTACTATAGTACTGCTCCTATGTACAAGAATATAACTACCATAATACAGCTCCTATGTATAAGAATATAACTACTATAATACTGCTCCTATGTATAAGAATATAATTACTATAATACTGCTCCTATGTACAAGAATATAACTACTATAATACTGCCCTTGTGTAAAAGAATATAACTACTATAATACTACCCCTATGTGCAAGCATGTAACTACTATAATACTGCCCCTATGTACAACAATATAACTACTATAATACTGCTCCTATGTACGAGAATATAACTACTATAATACTGCTCCTATGTACAAGAATATAACTACTATAATACTGCTCCTATGTACAAGAATATAACTACTATAGTACTGCTCCTATGTACAAGAATATAACTACTATAGTACTGCTCCTATGTACAAGAATATAACTACCATAATACTGCTCCTATGTATAATAACATAACTGCTATACTACTGCTCCTATGTACAAGAATATAACAACTATAATACTGCTCCTATGTACAAGAATGTAACTACTATAATACATCTCCTATGTACAAGAATATAACTACTATAATACTGCTCCTATGTACAAGAATATAACTACTATAATACTGCCCTTGTGTACAAGAATATAACTACTATAATACTGCTCCTATGTACAAGAATATAACTACTATAATACTGCTCCTATGTACAAGAATATAACTACTATAATACTGCCCCTATGTACAAGAATATAACTACTATAATACTGCCCCTATGTACAAGAATATAACTACTATAATACTGCTCCTATGTACAAGAATATAACTACTATAATACTGCCCCTATGTACAAGAATATAACTACTATAGTACTGCTCCTATGTACAAGAATATAACTACCATAATACTGCTCCTATGTATAAGAATATAACTACTATAATACTGCTCCTATGTACAAGAATATAACTACTATAATACTGCCCTTGTGTAAAAGAATATAACTACTATAATACTACCCCTATGTACAAGAATATAACTACTATAATACTGCTCCTATGTACAAGAATATAACTACTATAATACTGCCCTTGTGTAAAAGAATATCACTACTATAATACTACCCCTATGTACAAGAATATAACTACTATAATACTGCTCCTATGTACAAGAATATAACTACTATAAATACTGCCCCTATGTACAAGAATATAACTACTATAATACTGCTCCCTATGTGCAATAATATAACTACTATAATACTGCTCCTATGTACAAGAATATAACTACTATAATACTGCTCCCTATGTGCAAGAATATAACTACTATAATACTGCCCCTATGTACAAGAATATAACTACTATAATACTGCCCCTATGTACAAGAATATAACTACTATAATACTGCTCCTATGTACAAGAATATAACTACTATAATACTGCCCCATGTACAAGAATATAACTACTATAATACTGCCCCTATGTGCAAGAATATAACTACTATAATACTGCTCCTATGTACAAGAATATAACTACCATAATACTGCTCCTATGTGCAAGAATATAACTACTATAATACTGCCCTTGTGTAAAAGAATATAACTACTATGATACTGCTCCTATATACAAGAATATAACTACTATATTACTGCTCCTATGTACAAGAATATAACTACTATAATACTGCTCCTATGTGCAAGAATATAACTACTATAATACTGCCCCTATGCACAAGAATATAACTACTATAATACTGCCCCTATGTACAAGAATATAACTACTATAATACTGCTCCTATGTATAATAATATAACTGCTATACTACTGCTCCTATGTACAAGAATATAACAACTATAATACTGCTCCTATGTACAAGAATGTAACTACTATAATACTTCTCCTATGTACAAGAATATAACTACTATAATACTGCTCCTATGTACAAGAATATAACTACTATAATACTGCCCTTGTGTACAAGAATATAACTACTATAATACTGCTCCTATGTACAAGAATATAACTACTATAATACTGCTCCTATGTACAAGAATATAACTACTATAATACTGCCCTTGTGTACAAGAATATAACTACTATAATACTGCTCCTATGTACAAGAATATAACTACTATAATACTGCTCCTATGTACAACAATATAACTACTATAATACTGCTCCTATGTGCAAGAATATAACTACTATAATACTGCCCCTATGTACAAGAATATAACTACTATAATACTGCCCCTATGTACAAGAATATAACTACTATAATACTGCTCCTATGTACAAGAATATAACTACTATAATACTGCCCCTTTGTACAAGAATATAACTACTATAGTACTGCTCCTATGTACAAGAATATAACTACCATAATACAGCTCCTATGTATAAGAATATAACTACTATAATACTGCTCCTATGTATAAGAATATAATTACTATAATACTGCTCCTATGTACAAGAATATAACTACTATAATACTGCCCTTGTGTAAAAGAATATAACTACTATAATACTACCCCTATGTGCAAGCATGTAACTACTATAATACTGCCCCTATGTACAAGAATATAACTACTATAATACTGCTCCTATGTACGAGAATATAACTACTATAATACTGCTCCTATGTACAAGAATATAACTACTATAATACTGCTCCTATGTACAAGAATATAACTACTATAGTACTGCTCCTATGTACAAGAATATAACTACTATAGTACTGCTCCTATGTACAAGAATATAACTACCATAATACTGCTCCTATGTATAATAATATAACTGCTATACTACTGCTCCTATGTACAAGAATATAACAACTATAATACTGCTCCTATGTACAAGAATGTAACTACTATAATACTTCTCCTATGTACAAGAATATAACTACTATAATACTGCTCCTATGTACAAGAATATAACTACTATAATACTGCCCTTGTGTACAAGAATATAACTACTATAATACTGCTCCTATGTACAAGAATATAACTACTATAATACTGCTCCTATGTACAACAATATAACTACTATAATACTGCTCCTATGTGCAAGAATATAACTACTATAATACTGCCCCTATGTACAAGAATATAACTACTATAATACTGCCCCTATGTACAAGAATATAACTACTATAATACTGCTCCTATGTACAAGAATATAACTACTATAATACTGCCCCTATGTACAAGAATATAACTACTATAATACTGCCCTTGTGTAAAAGAATATAACTACTATAATACTACCCCTATGTACAAGAATATAACTACTATAATACTGCTCCTATGTACAAGAATATAACTACTATAATACTGCCCTTGTGTAAAAGAATATCACTACTATAATACTACCCCTATGTACAAGAATATAACTACTATAATACTGCTCCTATGTACAAGAATATAACTACTATAAATACTGCCCCTATGTACAAGAATATAACTACTATAATACTGCTCCCTGTGTGCAATAATATAACTACTATAATACTGCTCCTATGTACAAGAATATAACTACTATAATACTGCTCCCTATGTGCAAGAATATAACTACTATAATACTGCCCCTATGTACAAGAATATAACTACTATAATACTGCCCCTATGTACAAGAATATAACTACTATAATACTGCTCCTATGTACAAGAATATAACTACTATAATACTGCCCCATGTACAAGAATATAACTACTATAGTACTGCTCCTATGTACAAGAATATAACTACTATAATACTGCCCTTGTGTAAAAGAATATCACTACTATAATACTACCCCTATGTACAAGAATATAACTACTATAATTACTGCTCCTATGTACAAGAATATAACTACTATAAATACTGCCCCTATGTACAAGAATATAACTACTATAATACTGCTCCCTATGTGCAAGAATATAACTACTATAATACTGCTCCTATGTACAAGAATATAACTACTATAATACTGCTCCCTATGTGCAAGAATATAACTACTATAATACTAGCCCTATGTTCAAGAATATAACTACTATAAATACTGCCCCTATGTACAAGAATATAACTACTATAATACTGCTCCTATGTACTATAATATAACTACTATAATACTGCCTCCTATGTACAAGAATATAACTACTATAATACTGCCCCTATTTACAAGAATATAACTACTATAATACTGCTCCTATGTACAAGAATATAACTACTATAATACTGCCCCCTATGTACAAGAATATAACTACTATAATACTGCTCCCTATGTGCAAGAATACAGTGGGTACGGAAAGTATTCAGACCCCTTTACATTTTTTACTCTTCGTTTCATTGCAGCCATTTGGTAAAGTTCCTTTTCTCTCAGTAATGTGCACTCTGCACCCCATCTTGAATGGAAAAAACAGAAATGTAGACATTTTTGCATATTTATTAAAAAAGAAAAACTGAAATCTCCCATGGTCATAAGTATTCAGCCCCTTTGCTCAGTACTGAGTAGAAGCTCCTTTTTGAGCTTGTACAGCCATGAGTCTTCTTGTGAAGGATGCAACAAGTTTTTCACCCCTGGATTTGGGGATCCTCTGCCATTCTTCCTTGCAGATCCTCTCCAGTTCCGTCAGGTTGGATGGTGAACGTTGGTGGACAGCCATTTTCAGGTCTCTCCAGAGATGCTCAATTGGGTTTAGATCAGGGCTCTGGCTGAGCCAGTCAAGAATGGTCACAGAGTTGTTCTGAAGCCACTCCTTTGTTATTTTAGCTGTGTGCTTAGGGTCATTATCTTGTTGGAAGGTGAACCTTCGGCCAAGTCTGAGGTCCAGAGCACTCTGGAAGAGGATTTCATCCAGGATATCTCTGCACTTGGTCACATTCATGTTTCCTTCAATTCCAACCAGTCGTCCTGTCCCTGAAGCTGAAAAATACCCCCATAGCATGATGCTGCCACCACCATGTTTCACTGTTGGGATTGTATTGGGCAGGTGATGAGCAGTGCCTGGTTTTCTCCACATACCGCTGAGAATTATTCCCATAGTCTGGGAGTCCTTCTTGTATTTTTTTATCAAACTGTGGGCTTTCATATGTCTTGCACTGAGGAGAGACTTCCGTCGGGCCACTCTGCCGTAAAGGCCTGACTGGTGGAGGGCTGCAGTGATAGTTGACTTTGTGGAACTTTCTCCCATCTCCCTACTGCATCTATGGAGCTCAGCCACAGTGATCTTGGGGTTCTTCTTTACCTTTCTCACCAAGGCTCTTCTCCAAGAATTGCTCAGTTTGGCTGGACGGCCAGGTCTAGGAAGACTTCTGGTGGTCCCAAACTTTTTCCATTTAAGGATTATGGAGGCCACTATGCTCTTAGGAACCTTGAGTACTGCAGACATTCTTCTGTAACCTTGGACAGATCTGTGCCTTGCCACAATTCTGTCTCTGAGCTCCTTGGCCAGCTCCTTTGTCCTCATGATTATCATTTGGTGTGACATGCACTGTGAGCTGTGAGGTCTTATATAGACAGGTGTGCGCCTTTACAAATCAAGTTCTATCAGTGTAATTACACACAGCTGGACTCCAATGAAGGAGTAGAACCATCTCAAGGAGGATCACAAGTAGATGGACAGCATGTGGTTTAAATATGAGTATCTGAGCAAAGGGTCTGAATACTTATGACCATGTGATATTTCAGTTTTTCTTTTTTCATAAATTTGCAAAAATTTCTACATTTCTGTTTGTTTTTCAGTTAAGATGGGGGCAGAGTGTACATTAATGAGAAAAAAATGGACTTTTTTGAATTTATCATATGACTGCAATGACACAAAGAGTGTATATCTGCTATAATACTGCCCCTATGTACAAGAATGTAACTACTGTATGTACCATCCTAATGTATATGGTGTGACGGGAGATTGCCCCATCGCTAGCGTGAATTGCTGGGTAAATGCCCTGGTATGAGAATGAAGAATTAAACATGACATGATTGAATTGTTTGATCCGGTGAATCAACAAATGGGATCCAGTCAGAAAGATCAGCTGTCAGGAGCGGACTGGACCATATTGTATATTGCGGTTGGGTGTCTGAATACCATGGGATATGTATGTGTGAGGGGTTAGAGAATTAACTCCTTTAAGCCTTCTTATTGTATGTATATATTTAATATATTTATTGTTGTTACTGTATTACCCATGTATTATATGTTGTCTTAATGCTGTTATCTGTGTATGACAGGGATAGCGTAGTCTGGGTTGTGGCCACTAGATGTTGGCATAGAGGTCACTACTGTAGGGTTAGTAATATAAGAGTTAACTATAGGAGGGGTTAGTTGGGGAATAGCCAGAGAGGTCTCCCTGTGTCTAGCCAGTCAGGGGCCTGACCCCATAGTGCTCAGGTGGGCTTTATGCCCGAGCTGCCTAACTACCGTGTAACGTTAAAGGGAATTCTGTTGTGAATTCTCTTGCTCGGACTTCTGAGCCGGAGCTCCCTCTGGTGGTTACTGGGAGTAGTGGAGCGGGCCAGGTTGATAGAAGTTTGCCACCTGACGACAATGATTGGGAATCTGGAATTACTGACTGGAGCATATAAGTGAGCAGGCTTCCCTTAGTGGTTGCTCGTGATTTTCTACTTGTGCATTTGGAGTTCCTCTGTCTCCTGCCTGATCTGCATGGTTCAGTTAAGTGATTCCAGATTTCCAATCATCGTCGTCAGGTGGCAAACTTCCATCAACCTGGCCAGCTCCACTACTCCCAGTAACCACCAGAGGGAGCTCTGGCTCAGTAGTCTGAGCAAGAGAATTCACTACAGAATTCCCAGTCATCCACGGGGGGGGGGACTTAGAGAAGAACCAGGTACAGCAGAACCAGCAGTAGAGAGAAAAAGAAGGAAGTAGAGGAAGATGGAAAGTCACCGTAAAAGTGTACAAGCAGGTCACTCCAGTATGTGGTGGATAGCCTTGTGGGCTGAATCTCTGTTATCTGAGGCAAAGCGGATGGGACAGTGCTCTACCGTGGTGACACTCCACCAGGAGGACACTGAGGGGTCGTCTGAGACACCCCGTCCCACGGAAACACTTAGTGACACAAGGAACAGAGCAGGGAAGATGAAGTAATGTGCCATTTTTACTGTGTGGATGTGCTGTGTCCTGAAATAAATATGTCCAGTTAAGAGTTGCCCTGGACTGTGTCTCTATTCTTTGGGATCCAGGACCAGCTTCAAGTCAGCGTAACCAAGAAGACGCTGGCAGCACTGTGAGTACCGATTCTAATATGCAAGAAAATAGGTACTGTTTTCCTGTAGAGGGAGGCCAGGGTGTACAATGCCCGACTACCTCAGCCACGACTCCTACCGCCCTGGCCGACCTTTATATGTGCATAGAACAATGGGGGTCCGAATATCAATCCGTAATCCCTAAGGCTCTTTGCCCACAATATGGACAGTTTGGTGGCCCACATGCCTTCTGCCCTTGTGGCTGCGCTGCTTATATTCGCCCGCCATACAACTGTCCGGAATATCTCACAAAAGCGCCAGCAATCTTGTAAAGCGTGCAGCGGATCGCTCCTCGCTGCTGTTACCGTCGTTTACTGAGCTCATAAACGCTCCTCTAATTACTTCCTCCCTGTAACTATGTTATGACATATCCAGAAAAAAAATAATTGCTCCAACATCTGAGCCGATGTTGTGGCATTCATCACAATCCAGGATGCAAGAGGAGAGAGCGAGCACGCAATCCTGCGAAGAATGCCGCACACATCCCGTCACCTAATCTACTCAGGGCGGAAAGCGGCAGGAGAGACTTGCGGAGGCAGAGGGACGTGTGGAGGCACAGGGACGTGTGGAGGCAGAGGGACGTGTGGAGGCACAGGGACGTGTGGAGGCAGAGGGACGTGTGGAGGCAGAGGGACGTGTGGAGGCAGAGGGACGTGTGGAGGCACAGGGACGTGTGAAGGCAGAGGGACGTGTGGAGGCACAGGGACATGTGGAGGCAGAGGGACGTGTGGAGGCAGAGGGACGTGTGGAGGCAGAGGGACGTGTGGAGGCAGAGGGGCGTGTGGCGGCAGAGGACGTGTGGAGGCACAGAGACGTGTGGAGGCACAGAGACGTGTGGAGGCAGAGGGATGCGTGAAGGCACAGGGATGTGTGGAGGCACAGGGACGTGTGGAGGCAGAGGGACGTGTGGAGGCACAGGGACGTGTGGAGGCACAGAGACGTGTGGAGGCAGAGGGATGCGTGAAGGCACAGGGACGCGTGGAGGCACAGGGACGTGTGGAGGCACAGGGACGTGTGAAGGCACAGGGACGTGTGGAGGCAGAGGGACGTGTGGAGGCAGAGGGGCGTGTGGAGGCACAGAGACGTGTGGAGGCAGAGGGACGTGTGGAGGCAGAGGGACGTGTGGAGGCAGAGGGACGTGTGGAGGCAGACGGACGTGTGGAGGCAGAGGGACGTGTGGAGGCAGAGGGACGTGTGGAGGCAGAGGGACGTGTGGAGGCAGAGGGACGTGTGGAGGCAGAAGGACGTGTGGAGGCAGAAGGACGTGTGGAGGCAGAGGGACGTGTGGAGGCAGAGGGGCGTGTGGCGGCAGAGGACGTGTGGAGGCACAGAGACGTGTGGAGGCACAGAGACGTGTGGAGGCACAGAGACGTGTGGAGGCAGAGGGACGTGTGGAGGCAGAGGGACGTGTGGAGGCACAGAGACGTGTGGAGGCAGAGGGACGTGTGGAGGCAGAGGGACGTGTGGAGGCAGAGGGACGTGTGGAGGCAGACGGACGTGTGGAGGCAGAGGGACGTGTGGAGGCACAGAGACGTGTGGAGGCAGAGGGACGTGTGGAGGCAGAGGGACGTGTGGAGGCAGAGGCACGTGTGGAGGCACAGAGACGTGTGGAGGAAGAGGGACGTGTGGAGGCAGAAGGACGTGTGGAGGCAGAGGGACGTGTGGAGGCAGAGGGACGTGTGGAGGCAGAGGGACGTGTGGAGGCAGAGGGACGTGTGGAGGCACAGAGACGTGTGGAGGCAGAGGGACGTGTGGAGGCAGAGGGACGTGTGGAGGCAGAGGGACGTGTGGAGGCACAGAGACGTGTGGAGGCAGAGGGACGTGTGGAGGCAGAGGGACGTGTGGAGGCAGAAGGACGTGTGGAGGCAGAGGGACGTGTGGAGGCAGAGGGGCGTGTGGCGGCAGAGGACGTGTGGAGGCACAGAGACGTGTGGAGGCACAGAGACGTGTGGAGGCACAGAGACGTGTGGAGGCAGAGGGACGTGTGGAGGCAGACGGACGTGTGGAGGCAGAGGGACGTGTGGAGGCACAGAGACGTGTGGAGGCAGAGGGACGTGTGGAGGCAGAGGGACGTGTGGAGGCAGAGGGACGTGTGGAGGCAGAGGGACGTGTGGAGGCACAGAGACGTGTGGAGGAAGAGGGACGTGTGGAGGCAGAGGGACGTGTGGAGGCAGAGGGACGTGTGGAGGCAGAAGGACGTGTGGCGGCAGAGGGACGTGTGGAGGCAGAGGGACGTGTGGAGGCAGAGGGACGTGTGGAGGCAGAGGAACGTGTGGCGGCAGAGGGACGTGTGGCGGCAGAGGGACGTGTGGCGGCACAGGGACGCGTGAAGACACAGGGACACATGGAGGCACAGGGACGTGTGAAGGCACAGGGACGTGTGGAGGCAGAGGGACGTGTGGAGGCAGAGGGGCGTGTGGCGGCAGAGGACGTGTGGAGGCACAGAGACGTGTGGAGGCAGAGGGATGTGTGGAGGCAGAGGGACGTGTGGAGGCAGACGGACGTGTGGAGGCAGAGGGACGTGTGGAGGCAGACGGACGTGTGGAGGCAGAGGGACGTGTGGAGGCACAGAGACGTGTGGAGGCAGAGGGACGTGTGGAGGCAGAGGGACGTGTGGAGGCAGAGGGACGTGTGGAGGCAGAAGGACGTGTGGAGGCAGAGGGACGTGTGGAGGCAGAGGGGCGTGTGGCGGCACAGAGACGTGTGGAGGCACAGAGACGTGTGGAGGCACAGAGACGTGTGGAGGCAGAGGGACGTGTGGAGGCAGAGGGACGTGTGGAGGCAGAGGGACGTGTGGAGGCACAGAGACATGTGTTGAGGCAGAGGGACGTGTGGAGGCAGAGGGACGTGTGGAGGCAGAGGGACGTGTGGAGGCAGAAGGACGTGTGGAGGCAGAGGGGCGTGTGGCGGCAGAGGGACGTGTGGAGGCAGAGGGACGTGTGGAGGCAGAGGGACGTGTGGAGGCAGAGCGACGTGTGGAGGCAGAGCGACGTGTGGAGGCAGAGGGACGTGTGGAGGCAGAGGGACGTGTGGCGGCAGAGGGACGTGTGGCGGCAGAGGGACGTGTGGCGGCAGAGGGACGTGTGGAGGCACAGGGACGTGTGGAGGAAGAGGGACGCGTGAAGGCACAGGGACACGTGGAGGCACAGGGACGTGTGAAGGCACAAGGATGTGTGGAGGCACAGGGACGTGTGGAGGCACAGAGACATGTGGAGGCAGAGGGATGCGTGAAGGCACAGGGACGCGTGGAGGCACAGGGACGCGTGGAGGCACAGGGACGTGTGGAGGCACAGAGACATGTGGAGGCAGAGGGATGCGTGAAGGCACAGGGACGTGTGGAGGCACAGGGACGTGTGAAGGCACAGGGATGTGTGGAGGCACAGGGACGTGTGGAGGCACTGGGACGTGTGGAGGCACTGGGATGTGTGGAGGCACTGGGACGTGTGGAGGCACTGGGACGTGTGAAGGCACAGGGACGTGTGGAGGCACAGGGACGTGTGGAGGCAGAGGGACGTGTGGAGGCAGAGGGACGTGTGGAGGCAGAGGGACGTGTGGAAGCAGACGGACGTGTGGAGGCACAGAGACGTGTGGAGGAAGAGGGACGTGTGGAGGCACAGAGATGTGTGGAGGAAGAGGGACGTGTGGAGGCACAGAGACGTGTGGAGGAAGAGGGACGTGTGGAGGCACAGGGACGTGTGGAGGCACAGAGACATGTGGAGGCAGAGGGACGTGTGGAGGAAGAGGGACGTGTGAAGGCACAGGGACGTGTGAAGGCACAGGGACGTGTGGAGGCACAGGGGAATGGAGAGGGGCGTGCAGAGGCAGGAGGGCATGTGGAGGCAGCGAGACTTGCGGAGGCAGAGGAACGTGTGGAGGCACAGAGACGTGTGGAGGCAGAGGGACGTGAGGAGGCAGAGGGACGTGAGGAGGCAGAGGGACGTGTGGAGGCAGAGGGACGTGTGGCGGCAGAGGGACGTGTGGAGGCACAGAGACGTGTGGAGGAAGAGGGACGTGTGGAGGCACAGGGACGTGTGGAGGAAGAGGGACGTGTGGAGGCACAGGCACGTGTGGAGGCAGAGGGACGTGTGGCGGCAGAGGGACGTGTGGAGGCACAGAGACGTGTGGAGGCACAGGGATGTGTGGAGGCAGAGGGACGTGTGGCGGCAGAGGGACGTGTGGAGGCACAGAGATGTGTGGAGGCACGGGGACGTGTGGAGGCACAGGGACGTGTGAAGGCACGGGGATGTGTGGAGGCACAGGGACGTGTGGAGGCACAGAGACATGTGGAGGCAGAGGGATGCGTGAAGGCACAGGGACGTGTGGAGGCACAGGGACGTGTGAAGGCACTGGGATGTGTGGAGGCACAGGGACGTGTGGAGGCACTGGGACGTGTGGAGGCACTGGGACGTGTGAAGGCACAGGGATGTGTGGAGGCACAGGGACGTGTGGAGGCACAGGGACGTGTGGAGGCACAGGGACGTGTGGAGGCAGAGGGACGTGTGGAGGCAGAGGAACGTGTGGAGGCACAGAGACGTGTGGAGGAAGAGGGACGTGTGGAGGCACAGAGATGTGTGGAGGAAGAGGGACGTGTGGAGGCACAGAGACGTGTGGAGGAAGAGGGACGTGTGGAGGCACAGGGACGTGTGGAGGCACAGAGACATGTGGAGGCAGAGGGACGTGTGGAGGAAGAGGGACGTGTGAAGGCACAGGGACGTGTGAAGGCACAGGGATGTGTGGAGGCACAGGGGAATGGAGAGGGGCGTGCAGAGGGAGAAGGGCATGTGGAGGCAGCGAGACTTGCGGAGGCAGAGGAACGTGTGGAGGCACAGAGACGTGTGGAGGCAGAGGGACGTGTGGAGGCAGAGGGACGTGTGGAGGCAGAGGGATGTGTGGAGGCACAGAGACGTGTGGAGGAAGAGGGACGTGTGGAGGCACAGGGACGTGTGGAGGAAGAGGGACGTGTGGAGGCACAGGCACGTGTGGAGGCAGAGGGACGTGTGGAGGCACAGACACGTGTGGAGGAAGAGGGACGTGTGGAGGCACAGGGACGTGTGGAGGCAGAGGGACGTGTGGCAGCAGAGGGACGTGTGGAGGCACAGAGACGTGTGGAGGCACGGGGACGTGTGAAGGCACGGGGATGTGTGGAGGCACAGGGACGTGTGGAGGCACAGAGACATGTGGAGGCAGAGGGATGCGTGAAGGCACAGGGACGTGTGAAGGCACAGGGATGTGTGGAGGCACAGAGACATGTGGAGGCAGAGGGACGTGTGGAGGCAGAGGGACGTGTGGAGGCACAGGGAAGTGTGGAGGCACAGGGAAGTGTGGAGGCACAGGGACGTGTGGAGGCACAGGGATGTGTGGAGCCGGCACAGGGACGTGTGGAGGCAGAGGGACGTGTGGAGGCAGAGGGACGTGTGGAGGCACAGAGACGTGTGGAGGAACAGAGATGTGTGGAGGCACAGAGACGTGTGGAGGAAGAGGGACGTGTGGAGGCACAGGGGAATGGAGAGGGGCGTGCAGAGGCAGGAGGGCATGTGGAGGCAGCGAGACTTGCGGAGGCAGAGGAACGTGTGGAGGCACAGAGACGTGTGGAGGCAGAGGGACGTGAGGAGGCAGAGGGACGTGAGGAGGCAGAGGGACGTGTGGAGGCAGAGGGACGTGTGGCGGCAGAGGGACGTGTGGAGGCACAGAGACGTGTGGAGGAAGAGGGACGTGTGGAGGCACAGGGACGTGTGGAGGAAGAGGGACGTGTGGAGGCACAGGCACGTGTGGAGGCAGAGGGACGTGTGGCGGCAGAGGGACGTGTGGAGGCACAGAGACGTGTGGAGGCACAGGGATGTGTGGAGGCAGAGGGACGTGTGGCGGCAGAGGGACGTGTGGAGGCACAGAGATGTGTGGAGGCACGGGGACGTGTGGAGGCACAGGGACGTGTGAAGGCACGGGGATGTGTGGAGGCACAGGGACGTGTGGAGGCACAGAGACATGTGGAGGCAGAGGGATGCGTGAAGGCACAGGGACGTGTGGAGGCACAGGGACGTGTGAAGGCACTGGGATGTGTGGAGGCACAGGGACGTGTGGAGGCACTGGGACGTGTGGAGGCACTGGGACGTGTGAAGGCACAGGGATGTGTGGAGGCACAGGGACGTGTGGAGGCACAGGGACGTGTGGAGGCAGAGGGACGTGTGGAGGCAGAGGAACGTGTGGAGGCACAGAGACGTGTGGAGGAAGAGGGACGTGTGGAGGCACAGAGATGTGTGGAGGAAGAGGGACGTGTGGAGGCACAGAGACGTGTGGAGGAAGAGGGACGTGTGGAGGCACAGGGACGTGTGGAGGCACAGAGACATGTGGAGGCAGAGGGACGTGTGGAGGAAGAGGGACGTGTGAAGGCACAGGGACGTGTGAAGGCACAGGGATGTGTGGAGGCACAGGGGAATGGAGAGGGGCGTGCAGAGGGAGAAGGGCATGTGGAGGCAGCGAGACTTGCGGAGGCAGAGGAACGTGTGGAGGCACAGAGACGTGTGGAGGCAGAGGGACGTGTGGAGGCAGAGGGACGTGTGGAGGCAGAGGGATGTGTGGAGGCACAGAGACGTGTGGAGGAAGAGGGACGTGTGGAGGAAGAGGGACGTGTGGAGGCACAGGCACGTGTGGAGGCAGAGGGACGTGTGGAGGCACAGACACGTGTGGAGGAAGAGGGACGTGTGGAGGCACAGGGACGTGTGGAGGCAGAGGGACGTGTGGCAGCAGAGGGACGTGTGGAGGCACAGAGACGTGTGGAGGCACGGGGACGTGTGAAGGCACGGGGATGTGTGGAGGCACAGGGACGTGTGGAGGCACAGAGACATGTGGAGGCAGAGGGATGCGTGAAGGCACAGGGACGTGTGAAGGCACAGGGATGTGTGGAGGCACAGAGACATGTGGAGGCAGAGGGACGTGTGGAGGCAGAGGGACGTGTGGAGGCACAGGGAAGTGTGGAGGCACAGGGAAGTGTGGAGGCACAGGGACGTGTGGAGGCACAGGGATGTGTGGAGCCGGCACAGGGACGTGTGGAGGCAGAGGGACGTGTGGAGGCAGAGGGACGTGTGGAGGCACAGAGACGTGTGGAGGAACAGAGATGTGTGGAGGCACAGAGACGTGTGGAGGAAGAGGGACGTGTGGAGGCACAGAGACGTGTGGAGGAAGAGGGACGTGTGGAGGCACAGGGACGTGTGGAGGCACAGGGACGTGTGGAGGCACAGAGACGTGTGGAGGCAGAGGGACGTGTGGAGGCAGAGGGACGTGTGGAGGCAGAGGGACGTGTGGAGGCACAGGGACGTGTGGAGGCAGAGGGACGTGTGGAGGCACAGAGACGTGTGGAGGCAGAGGGACGTGTGGAGCCGGCACAGGGACGTGTGGAGCCGGCACAGGGACGTGTGGAGCCGGCACAGGGACGTGTGGAGGCAGAGGGTCGTGTGGGGGCACAGGGATGTGTGGAGGCAAAGGGACGTGTGGAGGCAGAGGGTCGTGTAGAGGCACAGGGATGTGTGGAGGCAGAGGGACGTGTGGAGGCACAGAGACGTGTGGAGGCAGAGGGACGTGTGGAGGCAGAGGGACGTGTGAAGGCACAGGGATGTGTGGAGGCACAGGGGAATGGAGAGGGGCGTGCAGAGGCAGAAGGGCATGTGGAGGCAGCGAGACTTGCGGAGGCAGAGGAACGTGCAGAGGCATAGGGACATGATGAAGCAGAGGGGTGTTCGGAGGCAGAGACACGTGCAGAGGCAGATGTACGTGAGGAGGCAGAGACATGTGCAGAGGCAGAGAGACATGCAGAGGAACATGTGGAGGCAGAGGGAGACGTGGGGAGACAGCTAGAGGAATGTGGAGGCAGAGGGAGGTGCGGAGGCATAGGGCCGTGAAGGGCACAGAGGTGTGCGGAGGTACAAGGAGCTGCAGAGGCAGAAGTACATGCATAGGCAGAGGGACATGCGGAAGCAGAGATGTGCTGAAGCAGAAGGACGTGCGGATGTAGAGCGGCGTGCCGAGGCGGATGGAGGTGCAGAGGCACAGTTACATGCAGGACGTGCGGAGGCAGGAGGGACGTGCAGAGGCTGGAGGGACATGTGGAGGCAGAGGGAGGGACGGAGGCACAGTGACATGCAGGAGATGCGGAGGCAGGAGGAACGTGTGGAGGCAGAGGGAGGTGCGGAGGCACAGTGACATGCAGGACGTGCGGAGGCAGGAGGGACGTGCAGAGGCTGGAGGGACATGTGGAGGCAGAGGGAGGGACGGAGGCACAGTGACATGCAGGAGATGTGGAGGCAGGAGGGACATGTGGAGGCAGAGGGAGGGACGGAGGCACAGTGACATGCAGGAGATGCGGAGTGACTATACACACTGAATATGGGGGAAAAAAACCGGCAAGGTGGCAGGTGAAAATAGGTAAGATATATGCAACAAAGTGCAGTTATAATTAAAATACCCTTTATTAAAATATGGGTGTACACATAAAACAATTAAAAGAAAGACATACCAGGCATGTACACGGTATCATAATATAATATGTTATAGCATAAAGCTTAATATATAACCATGTAAAAATATAGAAACAAGCTCAATAATAAACAGGTAATAGTTGTATATTTCTATATAGACCCCAAAGATAAAAAAGAAAAATGAAAAGAAAAAATTATATAGTGAGATATAAAATATATATGAATATTGTGTATATAATAATGCACAAATGGAGTGACACAACAATAATCAATGTAAGATAAAAATTTGTGGAGACGCACATAATATAACCAAAATTGACAAAATGTGTACAGAAGAAACCACACTAAATGTGTGGAAACCACAAAGTGAAAATCAGGGGATGGACAACTACCTGGTGAGCTGTAGAATGTGCCTGGTAACGCGCCCCGACGCGCGTTTCGGAATGAATTACCTTCGTCAGGGGGTCTGACGAAGGTAATTCATTCCGAAACGCGCGTCGGGGCACGTTACCAGGCACATTCTACAGCTCACCAGGTAGTTGTCCATCCCCTGATTTTCACTTTGTGGTTTCCACACATTTAGTGTGGTTTCTTCTGTACACATTTTGTCAATTTTGGTTATATTATGTGCGTCTCCACAAATTTTTATCTTACATTGATTATTGTTGTGTCACTCCATTTGTGCATTATTATATACACAATATTCATATATATTTTATATCTCACTATATAATTTTTTCTTTTCATTTTTCTTTTTTTATCACTTTTTTATCTTTGGGGTCTATATAGAAATATACAACTATTACCTGTTTATTATTGAGCTTGTTTCTATATTTTTACATGGTTATATATTAAGCTTTATGCTATAACATATTATATTATGATACCGTGTACATGCCTGGTATGTCTTTCTTTTAATTGTTTTATGTGTACACCCATATTTTAATAAAGGGTATTTTAATTATAACTGCACTTTGTTGCATATATCTTATCTATTTTCACCTGCCACCTTGCCGTTTTTTTTCCCCCATATTCAGTGTGTATAGTCACTCTCTCCGGATGGTCTGCCATCCATAGTTTCAGAGGGGTGTTCCAACTTGGATTTTATTTTATTATATTTCATTATAGTGCTCTATTAAGTATTAAATTTATTAAGTTTATCACCCTCACTGTTTTAGGATGTGCGGAGGCAGTTAGACGTCCCTGCTGCTGTGCATGCACAATACAACCCTTACTGCTGCTGAATGTCAGGTGTAGATTGGATGCTATGGAGTAATATTCGGCTGCAGGAGGTCGGCTGTGGGGTGATACTTTTAACTCCTTAGATGCCACAATCCCTTCTGACAATAAAAAATAATGGATGGTTACTTTTTTATGCATTCATGAAAAAATATAAGCTTAGCATTAATTGATATACAAGTGTAGCGCCTACTGACATGTACTCACCGCACAGAGTTAAAGGAAATTTGTCGTCAGAAAATCACCAGGGTTTTGTGTCGCACTTATTTAAAAAATTGAAATTTATTTTCTTTTCTTTACCCAAAAAAAAAAAAAGTAAAATTGTTAATCTTGAAGTTTTTTATAAGGGTTTATTTTTGTCTTTCCAGAAAGAGTTTTCAGCAGGCTCGTTATCATCAGAGGCAGGATTACAACAGCAGGTAACACCTGTATACACATCTGATAACACAGGATTCAGCCATCACAACAAGTGATGTCACTGCTCACCTCCTCCCTTGATAATGACCTTTGCACATCCACATTAAATGCTTCAATATAAACGATTCATTGCTGCTAATGTTCATGCGTCTTCTGAAACAACAGGAGCTTTCTTTATTAAAAAAAAAAAAAAACAGTGACAAATGTGAAAATTACAAGATCTCTTTTTATAATAAGAATTCTGATATGGAAAAAAATAAAAACATTGTCAAAACAAATTGTAAAAAAAATAATACATTTAACCTGATTTAAACAATCTGTCATTTACTGGTGACACTTTCCCTTTCTCAGTATAGATCGGCTTTTGTCAGTCACTTTTCCCACTGTCTGTCACACTTGTCAGGATCCTCCAACTATTATATCCCCAACATACAACTTTGTCCATGGAGACCGATAAAGCTGTGGAAAAAACCGTGCTTGTGCGAGCAAATGTGGGCAAATGCTAAAAATGTCCTCCAAAGGGATCAACGGTTTGTTTTCTCCAGCAGGATCCACCATTACTTTATGAAAAGTAAAGTCCCTAATCATGGTCGGAAGAAAAGAAGGAGCAAAGCGAAGAGGAAGACCAGAAGCCTGAAGGCTTGATGCTATCAAGATAACGGCGGCAGAGAAGACCCTGGTGGACCTCTCTAGGCTGCACAATATCCATCTTCCTACAGAGCGTTCATCCATCAAGTCATTGAGATCAGTCGTTAAAAAAAAAAAACGTTTGCACCCCAATCGATCCCGAGGATTTTCGCATCGGGTCCAGTGCTCTCTACCACTTTCCCTTTAATCTGTTCAGTCACCGCACTTTTTAAATTCTTTGTTGCTGCTACGTTTACTCGTTTATTTTACTGCTGACCTTTTAAATACTTTTTACTAATTTTTTTTTTATATGATTTTTACTATTTGTAAACAAATCCCTTCTAATTCTTTACATGTGTTTCGCCTCTTGTTCGTTTTACACTTTTACTATTCTTTTTTTTTACATCATTTTCAGTATTTGTTTTTCCATCCTCCTCACTACGGCTTTGTTCTATCCTTTTGGCTCTTTTTTTTTTTTTTTTTTTTTAAAAACATTTAACTTCTAATCCTTCGCATCACTTTTGTAATGCTTTTTATGCTTTTTGCTGGTACGTTTTCCATCTTTTCTTAGGTTCATTTTTACATCCTTTGCTACTTTTTCTTTTTGCATACCGTAACTACAAATTTTTTTGGGGGGCATCCTTTTCATTGCTTTTTTAACACAAAATTTGCACATAAATTTTACTCTTACAAAACTTTTCTTACTTGTTTTTTGTCATCTACTTTAAGTTTCTTATTTCTTTCAAAAATGTTTGCTTTACACTTTTTTTTTTTTTTTGTACAACCACAAATCAAATTTTTTTTTTTTCCCTCTGTCGCCATCACATCTGGGGGGATGATACACTTTTGCAAGGTCTACTCTGGAAACACATTTCCAAAATAACAAAAAAAGAACTCTCAAATCTTAATATTTTGAAATTTAAAAAGTCCTGTTGATTGTTAGACGGAATGGCGGCTATCCCAGAAGTCTTCGTTAGAAATGGGTCCTGAAATTTTAAATTAAAATCTGGGATTACCTAAATTAATTGTGTCAGGGCCCTAATTAATGAGGGTGTCACCGCATGACTCAGCGGCCCTTTCACCTACATTATCCCGTGTTTATTTGCTCTCATTGAATCGGCCTCTTTTGTAGGAAGATCATGTCCCTCAACTCTTCCCCGATCAGCTCTTCTCATCATCTTCATCCCGCATCCATGATGCTCGCTGAATCGGAACTGATCTCTGCTGCTTTTAATCTGCTCCCTCATTAACTCTTAACAGCTTTGTTGTTGTAATCACTTAATTCTTCCGTAATACTCGGCGATCAGCGGGGGATCGGGGCGCCTTCATTCTGTACGGAGAGAATCGCCAGTTGGAAAGCTGACGGATCTTTTCAGCCTTTCTTAAGATGGTTCTTCAACATGAATTGATTAGAATTTATTTTTTTTTATTTTTTTTCAGTAGAATTACAGACAACCGGGACTGTATTTCCATCGTCGGACTTTTTTTTTTTTTTTAAATAACCTGTGAAATTAAGTTCAAAAAGCTGAAAATGAAAAGTTATTATTCGAAAGTCTGTCTGTTTGTTAAAGGAAGTTCCATCAATTTAAAAAATGGAGTAACTTCATAAAATCAATCATTTCCTAGTAAATGTTCGCCCCGGCGCAGTCTTCACGGCCCCTCCAGGGCTGCGTGGGTCGCACGTTGGTCCTAATTGATGTCATCTAATGATTTTAATGAGCCCTTATGTAGTAATCGCAGGTACGTGGGATGCAGTGACGAGGCGGGAGACGGGAGGAACTTTAAGATGTAACTTTTTTATATATATATATATACCCCTATAGGGGCTATCTCAAGCAACCAAACAAGTTAACAGCAGTTATCCTTGCAGGGATCAACACAAGAATACACTAGTGACACAAACACGACTAACCCAACAGAGACCGGTCACTATAGGGCCGCGGTATGGCCGACCACGGGTCCAGAATGTTAACTGCAACGTGTCACTTATCCTCTCCGACGTCCGGCAGAGCGATGGTCGATGATGCTTCAGCGTATCAGCCGCTTGGCCCAGCCGACGAGGACTTGGCAGAGACTTTGGCCGTTCCGACTCCTCGGCGAAGTGGGGGCACAGCAGGCCCCTGAAGAGTTTCTCTGCGTTGCACCTCCCGGCAGAGGTGGGACAGCGTTGCCCGGGGTCTGGACGGTGTAGGCCGCTGCCGAGCTGTGGGGGTTGCAGGCGGCAGCAGACAGGCCACAACTGTGGGCTGGAGTGGAGCGGCGGGCCGCTGGCGGCAGCTGATAGGCCGCACCCGCGGGATGGAGTCGGGCGGCGGCCATGGGCGGGAGCAGACGGGACGCACCGAGGGGAGGAGTTTGGCGGCGGCTGCCACGAGCGGGAGAGGATGGGCCGCACCCGCGGGGTGGAGTCGGGCGGTGGGGGCCACAGACGGCAGTGGATAGGCCACACCCATGGGGCAGAGCCGGGCGGTGTCTCTCCGTTGGACGGCTCGGTGCCGTCTCCCTTCTGTTAGCGGTGAGTCTCCCTTCAGTCTCTCCCGTCGCTGCTCTGCTCTCCTTGCTCTGGTTCTGGCTCTCGCTGTGGCTCTCTGGCACCCTCTAGCTTCCTTGCTTCTCCTCTCCTGCTGCGTCGACTGACTCCTGCTGGCGTCCTCAGCCCCTTTTATAGTAGCTCCTCCCCCAACCTTTATAGAAGTCTCTGTGGTCCGTCCCCCAATTGTGTCCCCTGGAAACAGTCTCCCTAGGAACCTTGGTTCCGGCCCTGATACACAGCGGGGACTCCTCCACCTACACTTACATATGATATTGACATGATGTCACTTCGGTAATGGTTTACACATGACATTTATGACAGGTTGCAGGAGAGAACAACAAGGCAACAATTTTAAAAAGTTTTATCATTCAAATGCATAGCTGTCACATAAAAGCTTTAGAAAAGCGAGGTATTGCTGATGTTTTCTCTCCGGTATTGGGGCACCTACCAGTCTAATATGTCCTGGAACTTTTGTGATTTCCCTGCTCTGTAACTTTCCATCTCCTCTTTCTGAGTAATGGTGTATTAGCATTACACCAGCATTATATGCGCTGGAACGCTTTCCTTAACTTCCATCGGCTTATCTGGCTTGGTCTGAAAGTCTGACTTTTTGTTATGCCTGTATGAGTTTTACAAACCAAAAACAAAGAGTTAACCCCACTTCTACAGAAATAAATACCTGCCCACTTCCTGTTCAGATACAAAGTGAAGATTATATGATCCAGCTCCTGAAAATTGCAAATTCTTTATTGATCCCTAAGATAGATGAATTCACCAAATTCCTCAGCAGTGAGCGTGCACATGCAGGATACAGCGACGCGTTTCGTTCTTAAGGAACTTTTTAACAGCTGATCACAATTATCAACATAGCTGGTTAAATACCAACTGCAAGCCAATGAAATATACAAATACTATCATGTGACATAAAAAAATCACATACAAATGTAAAACCAGCTAGAATACAGACATATACAAAACTCCTCAGTAATGAAACATAATTAAAGCAAATAATCTTAAATGTAGAGGAGACATCCAGAGACGCCTCCTGACACGGGAGGCGTTTTGGATTGGGAACTAGATACCCTTCGGGTCTTAATAAAAGAAATGAAATTATGTTTTGTATATGTCTGTATTCTATTTGTTTTTAAATTTGTATGTGATTTTTTTTGTCACATGATAGTATTTGTATATTTCATTGGCTTGCAGCTGCTATTTAACCAGCTATGTTGATAATTGTGATCAGCTGTGAAAAAGGTCCTTGAGAACGAAAGGCATCGCTGTATCCTGTATGGAGGCAGAGTCCCACCCCCGCCTCCTGTGTGGATGCAGAGTCCCACCCCCCGCCTCCTGTGTGGAGGCAGAGTCCCACCCCCCCTCCTCCTGTGTGGAGGCAGAGTCCCACCCCCCCTCCTCCTGTGTGGAGGCAGAGTCCCACCCCCCCTCCTCCTGTGTGGAGGCAGAGTCCCACCCCCCCTCCTCCTGTGTGGAGGCAGAGTCCCACCCCCCCTCCTCCTGTGTGGAGGCAGAGTCCCACCCCCCCTCCTCCTGTGTGGAGGCAGAGTCCCACCCCCCCTCCTCCTGTGTGGAGGCAGAGTCCCACCCCCCCTCCTCCTGTATGGAGGCAGAGTCCCACCCCCCCTCCTCCTGTGTGGAGGCAGAGTCCCACCCCCCCTCCTCCTGTGTGGAGGCAGAGTCCCACCCCCCCTCCTCCTGTGTGGAGGCAGAGTCCCACCCCCCCTCCTCCTGTGTGGAGGCAGAGTCCCACCCCCCCTCCTCCTGTGTGGAGGCAGAGTCCCACCCCCCCTCCTCCTGTGTGGAGGCAGATTTGGATGACTCTTAGTATTGGGCCAGTAATGGAGCGGGACGGGCCGCCCTCCGGACAGTGACCGGCCAGGTGTCGTATATAGAATCACCGTCATCTGAGTCTCAGTCGTTCCCTCCTGCTGGCCGGCCAGGCTTCAGAGCCCCGATCCCGCCGGCCGGTGAAGTGGGGGCCGCCTGCCCACTAGCACTAAGGGAAGGTAGAGTCAGGATATCAAGTGATCATCATCTGCCCCAGCATGAGCCGGGCAGGAGGACGAGGAGATCACTCAGTCCTGGTAGATCAGCCCCGGCCATTATAGAGCCGCCACAGACAGCCGCTACTGACCGGGCCGGTGACACTAGTAATGCCAATGGCACATAATGGTGGGAAGTGAAAGACCAACCCTAATCCTTCACTTCATTCACTTACTAAATAGATAATAAATAGATGATAGATAATAGATAGATGATAGATAGATAGAACATAGATAAAAGATAGATAGATAATAGATAGATGATAGATAGATAGATAGATAGATGAGATAGATAATAGACAGATAATAGATGATAATTAGATAGATAATCGATAGATAGGTAATAGATAGATAATAGAAAGATAGATGGATAGATAGATAATAGATACTAGATAGATTATAGATTAATAGATAGATAATAGATAGATAGATAGATAATAGATACTAGATAGATTATAGATTAATAGATAGATAGATAATGGATAGATAGATAGATATATAGATAGATAATAGATAGATGATAGATAATATATAATAGATAGATAATAGATAACTGATAGATAATAGATAGATGTTAGATTAATAGATAGATAATAGATGGATATATAGATAATAGATAGATGGATAGATAGATGGATAATATACAGATAATAGTTAGATAATAGACAGATAGTAGATAATAGATGATGGATAATAGATAGATTAATAGATAGATGAGAGATAATCGATAGATAATAGATTATAAATAGATAGATGATAGATAGATGATAGACAAATAATAGATAATAGATAGATAGTAGATAGATGGATAGATAGGTAATAGATAATCAATAGATAGATAATAGATAGATATATAATAAATAGATAGATAATAGATAGATGGATAGATAGATAATAGATTGATAGATAGATAATAGAAAGATAGATGGATAATAGACAGATAATAGATAAATGATAGATAAATGATAGATAGATGATAGATAGATAGATACTAGATTGATAGATTAATGATAGATACTATATAGATAGATAATAGATGACATGTAATAGATAGATAATAGATAGATGATAGATAGATAATAGATGGATATATAGATAATAGATGGATAATAGACAGATAATAGATAGATAGATAATAGATAGTAGATAGATGGATAGATAGATAGACAGATAGATAGATAGTAGATAGATAGATAGATAATAGATAGATAGACAGATAGATGGATAGATAGTAGATAGATGGATAGATAATAGATGATAGATAATAGATAGATGATAGATAATAGATAGATTAGATATAGATTAATAGATAGTTGAGAGATAGATAATAGATAGATAATAAATAGATAATAGATGATAGATAATAGATAGATAATAGACAAATAATAGATAGATGATAGATAGATAGTAGATAGATAGATAGATACATAGATATTAGATAGATGATAGATATTAGATAGATAATAGATAGATGAGAGATAAATAATAGATGAGAGATAGATAATAGATAGATAATTGATAGATAATGGATGATAGATTGATAGATAGATGAGAGATAATCGATAG
Organism: Dendrobates tinctorius; assembly: GCF_039654945.1. NCBI lineage: Eukaryota > Metazoa > Chordata > Amphibia > Anura > Dendrobatidae > Dendrobates > Dendrobates tinctorius. The sequence continues at coordinate 264,171 of NW_027361883.1, forward strand.
ATGATAGATAATAGATGGATAGATAGATAATAGATAATAGATGATAGATAGATAATAGATAGATAGATAGATGATAGATATATAGATAGATAATAGACAGATAATAGATAGATGATAGATATATGAGAGATAGATAATCGATAGATGATAGCTAGATAGATAGATAATAGATAGATAATAGATGATAGATAGATGGATAGATAGATGATAGATAGATAGATGATAGATAGATGGATAGATAGATGATAGATAGATAGATGATAGATAGAAGATAGATAGATAATATGTAATAGATAGATAATAGACAGATAAATAGATAATAGATGATTGTTAGATAATAGATGATAGATATAGATGATAGATAGACAACACTAGACCACCAGGATCTTGTGGCATTGCGGTTCTTGAGAATACACGGGTTGTGACTAATCACTGGATCACAACGGGTCAGACCCCAAATAGTGGGGCCCTGTTACTATACATGGATGAGAGGCCAGAAACTAGGACAACCCACTGGTCTACCAGGGTTGAACAACAACTTCCTGCTGACATTGGGGCTGCATATACTCGTGAAGCCAAGAGGTGTGACAAACTACTGGACCACCAGGGAAGAGACCTGAAATTGTGTGTGCTCCTGGAATGGTAGGGGTATGTCGGGGCAGAATCTGGGACAATTCACTGGAATAACGGCATTACATTACAGCCTTGTTGTGTTTGGGCCACGGATCTGGGACTCGCCACCAGGGGTCTAACCTAAAATACAATGTGGTGCCGGGGCGACACATATTTTAGAGCCAGGAGTTGAGAGGATCCACTAGCTCACGATGGATTAAGCTACAACTTTCAGGTGATGTTACAGCTTTACTGCTGTGTAAAGCAAAGAGATTGGACAAAACACTGGGCCGCCAGGAATCAGACCAAATAATGGGTGATGTCAGGGCTCTATAGAAAATGGGACTATCCAGAAGGGATTAAATCTCAACTTTCAGGCGGTGTTGTTCATTCAATATATACTATGCCAAGAGCTTGGAAAAACCACTGGACCATCAGAGATCAGACCAAAGCTTTGGGTGGTGCTGAGGCTCTATACTGTATGCGACTGCAGCCAGAATCTGGGACACTCTACCTGATGACCACTAGGTGGTGATGGGATTGTACAGGGGTCAGGCCACCACTTTCAGATAGTGCTGGGTCTCTGTTTCTTGGGATCATGGTTATGACATGTCTTTTCTGTTAGGCTCAGGAACTCAAAGATACTATTCTGCCCTAAGACATGAAGAGTTTAACCATGATCAGTGATCCCATGAGTGATCCATTGATCAGTGATCCTATAAGTGATCCCTTGATCAGTGTTCCCATGAGTGATCCATTGATCAGTGATCCCATGAGCAGTCCCTTGATCAGTGATCCCATGAGTGGTGCCTTGATCAGTGTTCCCATGAGTGATCCATTGATCAGTGATCCTATGAGTGATCCATTGATCAGTGATCCTATAAGTGGTCTCTTGATCAGTGATCCCATGAGTGGTCCCTTGATCAGTGATCCTATAAGTGATCCATTGATCAGTGATCCTATAAGTGGTCTCTTGATCAGTGATCTCATGATTGGTCCCTTGATCAGTGGTACTATGAGTAGTCCCTTGATCAGTGATCCCATGAGTTGTCCCTTGATCAGTGATCCTATAAGTGGTCCCTTGATCAGTGATTCCATGAGTGGTCCCTTGATCAGTGGTACTGAGCGGTCCCTTGATCAGTGGTCCCGTAAGTGGTCCCTTGATCAGTGATCCTATAAGTGGTCCCTTGATCAGTGATTCCGTGAGTGGTCCCTTGATCAGTGATCCCATGAGTAGTCCCTTGATCAGTGGTCCCGTGAGTGGTCCCTTGATCAGTGATCCTATAAGTGGTCCCTTGATCAGTGATTCCGTGAGTGGTCCCTTGATCAGTGATCCCATGAGTAGTCCCTTGATCAGTGGTCCCGTGAGTGGTCCCTTGATCAGTGATCCTATAAGTGGTCCCTTGATCAGTGATTCCGTGAGTGGTCCCTTGATCAGTGATCCCATGAGTAGTCCCTTGATCAGTGGTCCCGTGAGTGGTCCCTTGATCAGTGATCCTATAAGTGGTCCCTTGATCAGTGATTCCGTGAGTGGTCCCTTGATCAGTGATCCCATGAGTAGTCCCTTGATCAGTGGTCCCGTGAGTGGTCCCTTGATCAGTGATCCTATAAGTGGTCCCTTGATCAGTGATTCCGTGAGTGGTCCCTTGATCAGTGGTCCCGTGAGTGGTCCCTTGATCAGCTGCAGAAATATGAGAAGCCACTATTGAGGTACTATTTGACCCAATTATAGACAATAGCAAAAAATTGTGATGTCACAAAATTGGAATATTTAAGGGTTATGGCGGCTGCTGTGTAGGGTGAGGAGCCGGCGCCCAGGACAAGGCAGACATGTTCCACCCAAGCCTTACACTGTTAGTTTTCCCTGTCCCTTCCATCAGTGCTGATCGCCTTATACACAGGAGCAGGTATTGTTTTATAAGAAAATACCGATGTAATTTTAGCTTGACTTTCAACCTTGTAATCTTTTTTTTTTTTTGCTAAAATCCTACACAAAATTATAAAATAAAGCTATACCTTGCTATTTTTCTAATGTTTTTATTATATATTTTATGCAATATATTTTATTACACTACCTCTATCCATAAGCTTATCTATTGCTAAACCTTAACCTACCCTAGCATTTATTCTAACACCAGCCGTAACCCTAGCCCTTACTCTAACCCTTAACCCTTGCTCTCACCACAACCTTATCTCTAAACTTAGCCCTAACCCTAAACCCAGCTCTACCCTAATCCTAGTCCTAAACTTAGCTCTAGCCCTAAAGTGTAAAGACATAGGACTTAGGAAATCGCTCACCAAGGGGTACAGAGGGCGCCAAATCCTACAGATCTGCCTGCAAACGCCTGCAGTGACACACAATGGACATCAGAGGAAGCTGCCATCGGGTCAGGAGGACGTCGTACAATGCGGTCATCGCAAAATCATCCATTAGTGTCTGTACAGATGCAGCAGATAAAGATATTACAGCAGATCACAGGGAGTGGACTGCTGGAAAAAAAAAATCGAAAATCGGATCGCATCCCGCAATAGAAGTCAATGGGTGTGATAAAAAAAAATTGCACAGCACTCGCACCATGCGAGTACTGTGCGATTTATACGCACCGGTGTCCTTTGAAAAGCCGGCAATTCATGTCCGGCTACTGTAAAATCACACTGACAGGTTAAAATAGAAAAGATAGAGCACATGTATACACATAGAATAGGTGTATGTATGTATATATATCTTTATATTTGATACAGATATAGATAGCAGAATAGACGATAATTCAATTGTCGGCTTCTGTAAAATCATTGCAGAACCCGACAGGATATGAGACATTGATTACATACAGTAAACATTGCATATCTATTAGAGTTATATATGTCCCTCACTAATAATGTTAGCAGTGTGTGTAAATATTTGTAGCTGTAGGTGTTAAATTAAAGAATTAAATCACGGAAAAAAATTGCGTCAGAGAGGGAAAGCCAGTGAGTGATGGCAGATATTAATAGCCTAGAGAGGAACCACTGGTTTTGGCCCCCCCTGGCTAAAAACATCTGCCCCCCAGCCACCCCAGAAAAGGGGCATCTGTAAGATACGCCAATTCCGGCACTTACCCGCTCTCTTCCAATTGCCCTGTAGCGGGTGGCGTATGGGGTAATAAGGGGTTAATGTCACCTTGCTATTGTAAGGTGACATTAAGGCCGGTTAATAATGGAGAGGTGTCAATAAGAAGCCTATCCATTATTAATCCACTAGTATGAAAGGGTTAAAAAAAACACAACATTAAGAATAAAGTCTTTTAATGAAATAATTAAACACACTGGAATCCCATCTTTATTAAACTTCCAATCCAAGAGAAGCCATTGTTCTCCTGTAAAAAATCCAAAATAAAAAAGCAACAATATCCCAATACCTGTCCACCGTACAGTCATGTCCCACGCCGCAATCCATCTGAAGGGGTTAAATAGTTTACAACTGGGAGCGGTGCTAATGTGACCAGTCCGGCTGTACACCACGGAGGAATGAGGGAAAAGCTGCCTGTGCAGCCTCCCCGCCTGACCTGCAATGATAGATAAATGATAGATAAATGATAGATAATAGATAGATAATAACATAGATAGATAGAAAGATAATAACAGATAGATAATAGATAGATGATACAGAAGAGCCTCCAGTACAGCAGGGATCTTTACACAGTATATATTGGGGGCAGTACGGGGATGTTCTCTGCCTTCCTCCCGGCGGCCCCCCGCTCCGCTATAATATGGAGCATTATGGATAGATCCGCGTTCTCCTCTCTCTATAATCTCCCGGCAAACATCTGACAATCTCATCTCATCTTCAGCAGATGACAAATCCTAAAAACAAATAATGAGAAAGAAGATATCAGAGACTGTGTGAAACACCCCCCATATTACTGACTGCATGTACTACATTGTGCTATGGAGCCATGTATCTAATCCTCTCCTGTGTGATACTAACTGCTGAGCCGTGTATCTAATCCTATCCTGTGTGATACTGACTGCTGAGCCGTGTATCTAATCCTATCCTGTGTGATACTGACTGCTGAGCCGTGTATCTAATCCTATCCTGTGTGATACTGACTGCTGAGCCGTGTATCTAATCCTATCCTGTGTGATACTGACTGCTGAGCCGTGTATCTAATCCTATCCTGTGTGATACTGACTGCTGAGCCGTGTATCTAATCCTATCCTGTGTGATACTGACTGCTGAGCCGTGTATCTAATCCTATCCTGTGTGATACTGACTGCTGAGCCGTGTATCTAATCCTATCCTGTGTGATACTGACTGCTGAGCCGTGTATCTAATCCTATCCTGTGTGATACTGACTGCTGAGCCGTGTATCTAATCCTATCCTGTGTGATACTGACTGCTGAGCCGTGTATCTAATCCTACCCTGTGTGATACTGACTGCTGAGCCGTGTATCTAATCCTCTCCTGTGTGATACTGACTGCTGAGCCGTGTATCTAATCCTATCTTGTGTGATACTGACTGCTGAGCCGTGTATCTAATCCTATCCTGTGTGATACTGACTGCTGAGCCGTGTATCTAATCCTATCCTGTGTGATACTGACTGCTGAGCCGTGTATCTAATCCTATCCTGTGTGATACTGACTGCTGAGCCGTGTATCTAATCCTCTCCTGTGTGATACTGACTGCTGAGCTGTGTATCTAATCCTATCCTGTGTGATACGGACTGCTGAGCCGTGTATCTAATCCTGTCCTGTGTGATACTGACTGCTGAGCCGTGTATCTAATCCTATCCTGTGTGATACTGACTGCTGAGCCGTGTATCTAATCCTATCCTGTGTGATACTGACTGCTGAGCTGTGTATCTAATCCTATCCTGTGTGATACTGACTGCTGAGCCGTGTATCTAATCCTACCCTGTGTGATACTGACTGCTGAGCCGTGTATCTAATCCTCTCCTGTGTGATACTGACTGCTGAGCCGTGTATCTAATCCTATCCTGTGTGATACTGACTGATGAGCCGTGTATCGAATCCTATCCTGTGTGATACTGACTGCTGAGCCGTGTATCTAATCCTATCCTGTGTGATACTGACTGCTGAGCCGTGTAGCTAATCCTATCCTGTGTGATACTGACTGCTGAGCCGTGTATCTAATCCTCTCCTGTGTGATACTGACTGCTGAGCTGTGTATCTAATCCTATCCTGTGTGATACTGACTGCTGAGCCGTGTATCTAATCCTACCCTGTGTGATACTGACTGCTGAGCCGTGTATCTAATCCTATCCTGTGTGATACTGACAGCTGAGCCATGTATCTAATCCTCTCCTGTGTGATACTAATTGCTGAGCCGTGTATCTAATTCTATCCTCTGTGATACTGACTGCTGAGCTGTGTATCTAATCCTATCCTGTGTGATACTGACTGCTGAGCCATGTATCTAATCCTCTCCTGTGTGATATTAACTGCTGAGCCGTGTATCTAATCCTATCCTGTGTGATACTGACTGCTGAGCTGTGTATCTAATCCTATCCTGTGTGATACTGTGTGCTGAGCTGTGTATCTAATCCTATCCTGTGTGATACTGACTGCTGATCCGTGTATCTAATCATATCCTGTGTGATACTGACTGCTGAGCCGTGTATCTAATCCTCTCCTGTGTGATACTAACTGCTGAGCCGTGTATCTAATCCTATCCTGTATGATACTGACTGCTGAGCTGTGTATCTAAACCTATCCTGTGTGATACTGACTGCTGAGCCGTGTATCTAATCCTATCCTGTGTGATACCGACTGCTGAGCTGTGTATCTAATCCTATCCTGTGTGATACTGACTGCTGAGCCATGTATCTAATCCTATCCTGTGTGATACTGACTGCTGAGCCGTGTATCTAATCCTATCCTGTGTGATACTGACAGCTGAGCCATGTATCTAATCCTCTCCTGTGTGATACTAATTGCTGAGCCGTGTATCTAATCCTATCCTCTGTGATACTGACTGCTGAGCTGTGTATCTAATCCTATCCTGTGTGATACTGACTGCTGAGCTGTGTGTCTAATCCTATCCTGTGTGATACTGTGTGCTGAGGTGTGTATCTAATCCTATCCTGTGTGATACTGACTGCTGATCCGTGTATCTAATCCTATCCTGTGTGATACTGACTGCTGAGCCGTGTATCTAATCCTCTCCTGTGTGATACTAACTGCTGAGCCGTGTATCTAATCCTATCCTGTGTGATACTGACTGCTGAGCCGTGTATCTAATCCTATCCTGTGTGATACCGACTGCTGAGCTGTGTATCTAATCCTATCCTGTGTGATACTGACTGCTGAGCTGTGCATCTAATCCTATCCTGTGTGATACCGTCTGCTGAGCCGTGTATCTAATCCTATCCTGTGTGATACTGTCTGCTGAGCCGTGTATCTAATCCTATCCTGTGTGATACTGACTGCTGAGCCGTGTATCTATTCCTATCCAGTGTGATACTGACTGCTGAGCCGTGTATCTAATCCTATCCTGTGTGATACTGACTGCTGAGCTGTGCATCTAATCATATCCTGTGTGATACTGACTGCTGAGCCGTGTATCTAATCCTATCCTGTGTGATACTGTCTGCTGAGCCGTGTATCTAATCCTATGCTGTGTGATACTGACTGCTGAGCCGTGTATCTAATCCTATCCTGTGTGATACTGACTGCTGAGCCGTGTATCTAATCCTATCCTGTGTGATACTGTGTGCTGAGCCGCGTATCTAATACTATCCTGTGTGATACTGACTGCTGAGCTGCGCATCTAATCCTATCCTGTGTGATACTGACTGCTGAGCCGTGTATCTAATCCTCTACTGTGTGATACTGTCTGCTGAGCCATGTATCTAATCCTCTCCTGTGTGATACTGACTGCTGAGCCGTGTATCTAATCCTCTACTGTGTGATACTGTCTGCTGAGCCATGTATCTAATCCTCTCCTGTGTGATACTGACTGCTGAGCCGTGTATCTAATCCTATCCTGTGTGATACTGACTGCTGAGCCGTGTATCTAATCCTATCCTGTGTGATACTGACTGCTGAGCCGTGTAGCTAATCCTATCCTGTGTGATACTGTCTGCTGTGCTATGTATCTAATCCTATCCTGTGTGATACTGTCTGCTGAGCCGTGTATCTAATCCTCTACTGTGTGATACTGTCGTCTGAGCCGTGTATTTAATCCTCTCCTGTGTGATACTGACTGCTGAGCCATGTATCTAATCCTATCCTGTGTGATACTGACTGCTGAGCTGTGTATCTAATCCTATCCTGTGTGATACTGACTGCTGAGCCGTGTATCTAATCTTGTGTGATACTGCCTGGTGAGCTGTGTATCTAATCCTCTCCGGTGTTATACCGACTGCTGAGCCGTGTATCTAATCCTATCCTGTGTGATACTGACTGCTGAGCCGTGTATCTAATCCTTTCCTGTGTGATACTGGCTGCTGAGCCGTGTATCTAATCCGTCCTCTGCAGTGCACATCCTACTTGTCACCACTAGATGGCAGGAGAGGCTATTCATAAACTAAAGGGAATCAGGAAAAAAATCAATGGAGAATGTAAGAAATACAAAGAAGTAACAAAGATCAGACAGCAAAAAGTAACCTAATAACTAACAAGGGAAAAGGAAGAAGGGGAAGAAGAAGAAGCGGAAGTAGAAGGGGAAGAAGAAGAACACATGGTGTGCTCTGCAGACCACCTGCTCTGTCTGCTTGCAAGACCAAAACTGACACACCCAAACTCTTCCTGTAGGGTTTTTTTTTCCTTCCTCCAATCTGTGGCCATGGGCCACTTAAAAGATCTGGCCTGGAGGAAAAGCCCATACCGAGTTTTCCTGAACAAGCTCCTTGGTCAAAAGAACTTGACCAGGTTCACACTCACCTTTATTCTGCCTTGTGACTCACAGGCACACTGCTGTGACCACCAGGCACTCCAGCAGATCTAATACGCCTCGGAGCGCATCCTGGGGGACACATAGCGACCCTCACATATGACTTCGGTCGCTGCCTCACATAACCCCCCCCCTCTGTTCAAACTTGTGGGGTTGAACATTTGTCACCATACAGGGGGCCCGTGACAGGGCCTCCGCATTTCCCTGCGATTTCCGGTCCCGATGTTCCACTAAGAAACTGAAGTTTTGAAGGGACAAGAACCATCTGGTGACTCGGGTATTCCTCTCTTTTGCATTTCTCATCCAGACGAGGGGGGAATGGTCCGTTACCAATCGAAACTGACGCCCGAGCAAATAGTAGCGTAGGGACTCCAAGGCCCATTCAATCACCAAGCGCTCCTTCTCCACTACGCTGTAATTTTTCTCTGCCGGGGTCAGTTTCCTGCTCAAGTAGGTGACTGGATGCTCATCCCCGTTCACCTCGTGCGACAGCACCGCTCCTAAGCCTACCTCTGAGGCATCGGTTTGGACAATAAAGGTTTTCTTGAAGTCGAGGCTGATGAGGACCGGCTGTCCACACAACGCCGACTTCAGAGACTGGAATGCTTCTTCCGCTTGAGGATTCCACCGGACCATCACCGTCTTTCCTTTTATCAGGTCCGTTAGGGGTGCTGATTTCCCAGCAAAATTGGGTATAAATCGGCGGTAGTACCCAATGATGCCAAGGAATGGCCTCACTCTTGTTCACTTGGGGCTTGATAACCCCGCAGCCGATCACACATCCTAAGTACCAGGCCTCTGTGAGACCTATCGCGCATTTCTTTGGGTTTGCTGTTAACCCCGCGATTCTAAGAGAGTCCTGCACTGCTTGCCTGGGACAGATGGGTATCCCAGTCGGTACTAAAGATGACTAGGTCATCCAAATAGGCCGACGCGTAATCCCGATGAGGCGCCAACACAATGTCCATCAGCCTCTAGAATGTGGCCGGAGCGTCATGTAACCCAAAAGGCAAGACGACATATTGATGGAGACCCTCTGGTGCTAATGAAAGCGGTCTTTTCTTCCGCTGACTCGGTTAAGGGGACCTGCCAGTAACCTTTTGTGAGATCCAGAGTGGTGAAGTACTGGGCCTCCCCCAGTCTCTCAATTAGCTTGTCCACCCATGGCATGGGTTAGAGGTCAAATTTTTACACTTCATTTAACCTCTTGAAGTCATTACAGAAGCGAGTATGACCCATCTGGTTTTGGGATTAGGACAATGGGGCTGGCACACTCACTTCGGGACTCTTCAAAGACTCCCAACTGGAGCATTTGCTTCACCTCGGCCGCGATGGCTTGCAATCGGGCTTCAGGTACTCGGTACGGTTTCATCCGCACCCTTACTCGGGGCTCAGTGACAATGTCATGTTGTATCACGGAGGTCCGCCCCGGCAGCTCTGAGAATACGTCCATATTCTTCTGTACGTGGGCCTGAGCCTCCCGCCGCTGCTGTTTGGTGAGAGCATCATTTATTTAACCTGACCCCCTGCTGTGTCCTTGGCCAGTGCCAGAGGGACCTCTGTTGGTATGACGGGAGTTGCCTCTGTGACCAAACATTCTCGGTCCTTCCAGGCCTTTAGCAGGTTTACATGAATGGTACAGCTGCTTGGGTTTCCTTTTCCCGGGTGTGTACACCTAATAATTCACTTCCCCCACTTTGCCCCGCCGTATCTCATAAGGCCCATGCCACTTGGCCATGAGTTTACTCTCTGGAGTGGGTACTAGTACCAACACCCGGTCTCCTTCTTTAAAGGTCCTGACCACGGCCCTTTTATTATACATGCAGCTCTGAGCGGCCTGGGCATCCAACAGATGCTCCTTTACTATGGGCCGCACGGTCGCAGTCCGATCCTGCAGATTTGTCACATACTCGATGACACTCTTATGTGGAGTGGGCTCCTGTTCCCATGTCTCTTTGGCTACATCCAGCAGTCCCCTTGGGTGCCTGCCATATAATAGCTGAAATGGGGAGAACCCCATGGATTCCAGCGGTACCTCACGGATGGCGAACATTAGATTGGGCAGTAACATATCCCAATCCCTCCCATCCTTGGCGACCACCTTTTTTAGCATGGATTTGAGGGTCTTATTAAACCTCTCCACCAACCCGTCGGTTTGTGGATGGTACACCGATGTACATAACTGTTTAATTTGGAGCAGCTTACATAACTCACAGGTCACCTTAGACATAAAAGGGTTCCCTGATCTGTCAAGATCTCCTTGAGTAGCCCAAGGCGGCAAAACATGGCAAATAGTTCATAGGCTATTAGTTTAGCCGAGGTGTGGCGGAGTGGTATCGCCTCTGGATACCGGGTGGCGTAGTCTGCGACTACTAATATGTGTTGGTGACTCCAGGCGGATATTACTATTGGCCCTACCAGATCCATCGCAATCCGCTCAAAAGGTATCTCTATAATGGGCAGAGGCACCAACGGACTCCGACAGTTCGTGGTGGGTGAGGTCAGTTGGCACTCCAGACACGTCTCACAGTACCTCTGGACCTCAGCGTAGACCAGCGTAGACACCTGGCCAGAAGAACCGCTGCAGTATGAGCGCCTGCGTCTTTTTGGCTCCCAAATGCCCTCCCAGCATGTGAGTGTGAGCCATGTCGAGCATCACCCGACGGTAGGACTGGGGCACTACCAGTTGTTCTACCACCTCACCCCGATTTTATCAACCCTGTACAGTAACTCCTGGTTGATCACCATCCGTGGGACATCCATCTCTACACCCTGTTGCCGAGCCACCCCATTTACCTCGATTACTCTTTCCCGTGCCGGTGTCAAAGTGGGATCCAGGAGCTGAGCCCTCTCTATCCCCCATGTCTCTGCATACAGCAGACCCTTCTTTATCCCCCATGATGATGTCTCTCTATACAGCAGACCCCTCTCTATCCCCCATGTCTCTGTATACAGCAGACCCCTCTCTATCCCCCATGTCTCTGTATACAGCAGACCCCTCTCTGTCCCCCATGATGATGTCTCTCTATACAGCAGACCCCTCTCTATCCCCCATGTCTCTGCATACAGCAGACCCCTCTCTATCCCCCATGTCTCTGCATACAGCAGACCCCTCTCTATCCCCCATGATGATGTCTCTCTATACAGCAGACCCCTCTCTATCCCCCATGTCTCTGTATACAGCAGACCTCTCTCTGTCCCCCATGTCTCTGCATACAGCAGACCCCTCTCTATCCCCCATGATGTCTCTCTATACAGCAGACGCCTCTCTGTCCCCCATGTCTCTGAATACAGCAGAACCCTCACTATCCTCCATGATGATGTCTCTGTATACAGCAGACCCCTCTCTGTCCCCCATGTCTCTGCATACAGCAGAACCCTCACTATCCTCCATGATGATGTCTCTGTATACAGCAGACCCCTCTCTGTCCCCCATGTCTCTGTATACAGCAGACCCCTCTCTGTCCCCCATGATGATGTCTCTGTATACAGCAGACCCCTCTGTCCCCCATGTCTCTGTATACAGCAGACCCCTCTCTGTCCCCCATGTCTCTGCATACAGCAGACCCCTCTCTGTCCCCCATGATGATGTCTCTGTATACAGCAGACCCCTCTCTGTCCCCCATTATGATGTCTCTGTATACAGCAGACCCCTCTCTGTCCCCCATGTCTCTGTATACAGCAGACCCCTCTCTGTCCCCCATGATGATGTCTCTCTATACAGCAGACCCCTCTCTATCCCCCATGTCTCTGCATACAGCAGACCCCTCTCTATCCCCCATGTCTCTGCATACAGCAGACCCCTCTCTATCCCCCATGATGATGTCTCTCTATACAGCAGACCCCTCTCTATCCCCCATGTCTCTGTATACAGCAGACCTCTCTCTGTCCCCCATGTCTCTGCATACAGCAGACCCCTCTCTATCCCCCATGATGTCTCTCTATACAGCAGACGCCTCTCTGTCCCCCATGTCTCTGAATACAGCAGAACCCTCACTATCCTCCATGATGATGTCTCTGTATACAGCAGACCCCTCTCTGTCCCCCATGTCTCTGCATACAGCAGAACCCTCACTATCCTCCATGATGATGTCTCTGTATACAGCAGACCCCTCTCTGTCCCCCATGTCTCTGTATACAGCAGACCCCTCTCTGTCCCCCATGATGATGTCTCTGTATACAGCAGACCCCTCTGTCCCCCATGTCTCTGTATACAGCAGACCCCTCTCTGTCCCCCATGTCTCTGCATACAGCAGACCCCTCTCTGTCCCCCATGATGATGTCTCTGTATACAGCAGACCCCTCTCTGTCCCCCATGTCTCTGTATACAGCAGACCCCTCTCTATCTCCCATGATGATGTCTCTGTATACAGTAGACCCCTCTCTGTCCCCCATGTCTCTGCATACAGCAGACCCCTCTCTGTCCCCCATGATGATGTCTCTGTATACAGCAGACCCCTCTCTGTCCCCCATGTCTCTGTATACTGCAGACCCCTCTCTGTCCCCCATGTCTCTGAATACATCAGACCCCTCTCTGTCTCCCATGATGATGTCTCTGTATACAGCAGACCCCTCTCTGTCCCCCATTATGATGTCTCTGTATACAGCAGACCCCTCTCTGTCCCCCATGTCTCTGTATACAGCAGACCCCTCTCTGTCCCCCATGATGATGTCTCTGTATACAGCAGACCCCTCTCTGTCCCCCATGTCTCTGCATACAGCAGACCCCTCTCTGTCCCCCATGTCTCTGAATACATCAGACCCCTCTCTGTCTCCCATGATGATGTCTCTGTATACAGCAGACCCCTCTCTCTCCCCCATGTCTCTGTATACAGCAGACCCCTCTCTGTCCCCCATGTCTCTGTATACAGCAGACCCCTCTCTGTCCCCCATGATGATGTCTCTGTATACAGCAGACCCCTCTCTGTCCCCCATGTCTCTGCATACAGCAGACCCCTCTCTGTCCCCCATGACGATGTCTCTGTATACAGCAGACCCCTCTCTGTCCCCCATTTCTCTGCATACAGCAGACCCCTCTCTGTCTCCCATGTCTCTGCATACAGCAGACCCCTCTCTGTCCCCCATGTCTCTGTATACAGCAGACCCCTCTCTGTCCCCCATGTTTCTGCATACAGCAGACCCCTCTCTGTCCCCCATGTCTCTGCATACAGCAGACCCCTCTCTGTCCCCCATGATGATGTCTCTGTATACAGCAGACCCCTCTCTGTCCCCATGTCTCTGAATACAGCAGACCCCTCTCTATCTCCCATGATGATGTCTCTGTATACAGCAGACCCCTCTCTGTCCCCCATGTCTCTGTATACAGCAGACCCCACTATCCTCCATGTCTCTGTATACAGCAGACCCCTCTCTCTTCCCATGTCTCTTTATACAGCAGACCCCTCTCTATCCCCCATGTCTCTGAATACAGCAGACCCCTCTCTATCCCCCATGATGATGTCTCTGTATACAGCAGACCCCTCTCTATCCCCCATGATGATGTCTCTGTATACAGCAGACCCCTCTCTGTCTCCCATGTCTCTGTATACAGCAGACCCCTCTCTGTCCCCCATGATGATGTCTCTGTATACAGCAGACCCCTCTCTGTCCCCCATGTCTCTGCATACAGCAGACCCCTCTCTGTCCTCCATGTCTCTGTATACAGCAGACCCCTCTCTATTCCCCATGTCTCTGCATACAGCAGACACCTCTCTCTCCCCATGTCTCTGTATACAGCAGAACCCTCTCTCTCCCCCATGATGATGTCTCTGTATACAGCAGACCCCTCTCTATCCCCCATGATGATGTCTCTGTATACAGCAGACCCCTCTCTATCCCCCATGATGATGTCTCTGTATACAGCAGACCCCTCTCTGTCTCCCATGTCTCTGTATACAGCAGACCCCTCTCTATCCCCCATGATGATGTCTCTGTATACAGCAGACCCCTCTCTGTCCCCCATGTCTCTGCATACAGCAGACCCCTCTCTGTCCTCCATGTCTCTGTATACAGCAGACCCCTCTCTATTCCCCATGTCTCTGCATACAGCAGACCCCTCTCTCTCCCCATGTCTCTGTATACAGCAGAACCCTCTCTCTCCCCCATGTCTCTGTATACAGCAGACCCCTGTCTATCCCCCATGTCTCTGTATACAGCAGACCCCTCTCTATCCCCCATGTCTCTGTATACAGCAGACCCCTCTCTCTCCGCATGTCTCTGTATACAGCAGACCCCACTCTATCCCATGTGTCTGTATACAGCAGACCCCACTCTATCCCCCATGTCTCTGTATACAGCAGACCCCTCAATATCCCCCATGTCTCTGTATACAGCAGACCCCTCTCTATCCCCCATGTCTCTGTATACAGCAGACCCCTCTCTCCCCCATGTCTCCGTATACAGCAGACCCCTCTCTCTCCCATGTCTCTGTATACAGCAGACCCCTCTCTCTCCCATGTCTCTGTATACAGCAGACCCCTCTCTATCCCCCATGTCTCTGTATACAGCAGACCCCTCTCTATCCCCCATGTCTCTGTATACAGCAGACCCCTCTCTCTCCCCCATGTCTCTGTATACAGCAGACCCCTGTCTATCCCCCATGTCTCTGTATACAGCAGACCCCTCTCTATCCCCCATGTCTCTGTATACAGCAGACCCCTCTCTCTCCGCATGTCTCTGTATACAGCAGACCCCACTCTATCCCATGTGTCTGTATACAGCAGACCCCTCTCTATCCCCCATGTCTCTGTATACAGCAGACCCCTCTCTCTCCCCCATGTCTCTGTATACAGCAGACCCCTCTCTATCCCCCATGTCTCTGTATACAGCAGACCCCTCTCTCTCCCCCATGTCTCTGTATACAGCAGACCCCTCTCTCTCCCCCATGTCTCTGTATACAGCAGACCCCTCTCTCTCCCATGTCTCTGTATACAGCAGACCCCTCTCTATCCCCCATGTCTCTGTATACAGCAGACCCCTCTCTATCCCCCATGTCTCTGTATACAGCAGACCCCTCTCTCTCCCCCATGTCTCTGTATACAGCAGACCCCTCTCTCTCCCATGTCTCTGTATACAGCAGACCCCTCTCTCTCCCATGTCTCCGTATACAGCAGACCCCTCTCTCTCCCATGTCTCTGTATACAGCAGACCCCTCTCTCTCCCATGTCTCTGTATACAGCAGACCCCTCTCTCTCCCCCATGTCTCTGTATACAGCAGACCCCTCTCTCTCCCCCATGTCTCTGTATACAGCAGACCCCTCTCTCTCCCCCATGTCTCTGTATACAGCAGACCCCTCTCTCTCCCCCATGTCTCTGTATACAGCAGACCCCTCTCGCTCCCCCATGTCTCTGTATACAGCAGACCCCTCTCTCTCCCATGTCTCTGTATACAGCAGACCCCTCTCTATCCCCCATGTCTCTGTATACAGCAGACCCCTCTCTCTCCCATGTCTCTGTATACAGCAGAACCCTCTCTATCCCCCATGTCTCTGTATACAGCAGACCCCTCTCTCTCCCATGTCTCTGTATACAGCAGAACCCTCTCAATCCCCCATGTCTCTGTATACAGCAGACCCCTCTCTCTCCCATGTCTCTGTATACAGCAGACCCCTCTCTCTCCCATGTCTCTGTATACAGCAGACCCCTCTCTCTCCCCATGTCTCTGTATACAGCAGACCCCTCTCTATCCCCCATGTCTCTGTATACAGCAGACCCCTCTCTCTCCCCCATGTCTCTGTATACAGCAGACCCCTCTCTCTCCCCCATGTCTCTGTATACAGCAGACCCCTCTCTCTCCCATGTCTCTGTATACAGCAGACCCCTCTCTATCCCCCATGTCTCTGTATACAGCAGACCCCTCTCTCTCCCATGTCTCTGTATACAGCAGACCCCTCTCTCTCCCCCATGTCTCTGTATACAGCAGACCCCTCTCTATCCCCCATGTCTCTGTATACAGCAGACCCCTCTCTCTCCCCCATGTCTCTGTATACAGCAGACCCCTCTCTCTCCCATGTCTCTGTATACAGCAGACCCCTCTCTATCCCCCATGTCTCTGTATACAGCAGACCCCTCTCTCTCCCATGTCTCTGTATACAGCAGACCCCTCTCTATCCCCCATGTCTCTGTATACAGCAGACCCCTCTCTCTCCCATGTCTCTGTATACAGCAGACCCCTCTCTCTCCCCCATGTATCTGTATACAGCAGACCCCTCTCTATCCCCCATGTCTCTGTATACAGCAGACCCCTCTCTCTTCCCCATGTCTCTGTATACAGCAGACCCCTCTCTCTTCCCCATGTCTCTGTATACAGCAGACCCCTCTCTCTCCCATGTCTCTGTATACAGCAGACCCCTCTCTATCTCCCATGTCTCTGTATACAGCAGACCCCTCTCTATCCCCCATGTCTCTGTATACAGCAGACCCCTCTCTCTCCCATGTCTCTGTATACAGCAGACCCCTCTCTCTCCCATGTCTCTGTATACAGCAGACCCCTCTCTATCCCCCATGTCTCTGTATACAGCAGACCCCTCTCTCTCCCATGTCTCTGTATATAGCAGACCCCTCTCTATCCCCCATGTCTCTGTATACAGCAGACCCCTCTCTCTCCCATGTCTCTGTATATAGCAGACCCCTCTCTCTCCCCCATGTCTCTGTATACAGCAGACCCCTCTCTCTCCCCCATGTCTCTGTATACAGCAGACCCCTCTCTCTCCCCCATGTCTCTGTACCCGTCGGACCCTCTGGGTGTACAGGCCGCGGTCGGCTGGGGGGGGGCGGCAGTTCATTATTTTTCTGATTAGTCTCATTGTCGGTGTTTTTCATTATTCCGCCTTATCTCCGATCTGCTCCTGTTTGATCTCGCTCGGCTGCGGCTCTAAAATGCCGTTTAGATCACGTCGTGACTTTTCCTGCCGCCCTCGGGGCTACGTGCGGCCCATAAAACGAGTCACCAGGAATGGCCGTGATTGGGGGGAATTCTGCAGAAATAATTGAGATCCTTATCGCTGCTTTTAGTTTATGACCCCCCTGCTCTCTATAGAGGACACCTCCACGGGGCGTCCTAATTGTGGCCATTATCTGGATCCAGCCTGGGTTAAAGGATCCAAATAGTGGAGGTTATCGTCACAATGTAACTTCATACCCCAGTCCAGAACCATCGGACCACCACCAATATTAAATCTTCAGGGAAGATGAAGGGTTAATTCACTCCTTTTCTGTGGGAGGCTGATATCTTCTTCTCCTCAGAGCGCAGCTCTGGAAGTTAATGAGGCTCTTATGTTTATCAGTTCTGCTAATAGAAGCCGCAGGATGGCCCGGCCGCTAATTATTAGGGGGGATATGATCACAAGGTCGCAGGTTCAAGACCCCCGGGGGGGACTAAAAAATTATGTGGAAAATAGCAATCTTAAAAAAAGTATTAAAAATGAAGTGTTATAATAAGAGAAAAAGTCTTACAGAATCTGGAAAGAGTTCAAATTAAATAGAAAGAAACTTTGCTGAAATTAAAACAGGTTTAAAAATATTAGAAAATAAAAACTTTAAAAAAAAGTTTTAAAAACTTCTACAAAAATGACTTTAACACATTGATAAAATAGTTTGAAAACTTCCTGTATGTTCAAAATCTTAGAAACCTTAGAAAACTCGCAGATATCTTACACAGGGGGAAAGCGAAAACGCAGCGGTAGGTTCCACATCCCCGGGGAGGGCGAAAAATAAGATTTCAAATAATTAAAAAAAAAGTTTGTACAAAATTAAATTAAGAAATGTAAAACATCTGAAAGTTTCATTCTGCCGCTGTCCCCGAGAGGAAAGGAAGAAGCTGAAAAATAAAATAAATTCCAATTATTATCAACCCCATTTGATATCTGCCATAATGAGACAGAAGATATGACAACACCAGAAGGGATTTTTTTTTTCGGGGGGGGGTAAACTAAAAAAATGTAGTAAAACATGATCAAAAATAATATTACTAAAAATATCAACTCCCCCGGCAAGGAGCGGACCCTCACACAGCCCCCTCTGCGGCAGCAAACACAAGGATTTATTTATACAAAATCCTGACATTAAAATAAATAAATAAATAAATAATAGTAATAATAATGATGATGATAATAATAATAATAATAATAATGATAATAATAATAATAATAATAATAATAATAATAATAATAATAATAATAATCAGTGCGTATTTCCGTTTTCAACATTTCACCGCCTTTGAATTTTTTTTTCCTTTTTCAGTAATTTTTGTACATCGGCTCTCAAGAAGAAACATTGCAGTGGTGATTTGTATCTGTTTCTGCAGAGTGGTTTCCCACCTCTCAAAACACCCCCCACTAGAAAAGGTGTATTTACCAGTCAGGCTGTTGTACAAAGGCTTGAGAGAACTCCCATGATTGGGAGATGTGTTAGATAGGAAATTATGAATAGTGTGGTTAATCAAAACCACCCTGCAGAAATGTTTCTTATACTTATTGTATTCCTCCTTGAGCAAAAGATATTTCATGTATTCCGTATTGGGGACTCCAAATTTGGTTTTGACCAACTCAAAGGGCATGACTCTGTTATTATTTAGTAAGTCATCCACAAATGTGATGTGGAACTTTGTCCAACTGTCAAACATTGGTCTTAAAGAAATCCTGACAGGTGACAAAAAGGGGAGTCTCAATTTTTTAGTTAAAAGAGGGGAAACATTAAACCTTCTTTTACATAAATGTGACCAACATAGTATAGAGGCTCTAAGTATTGGATTCTCTATGTTCATGATTTCTTTTCTGTGTAGAAGGAAATAAGATATAAATAATGTCGGTTCCCTGTTAGGCATCAGATCTCTCTCAATCTTTGGCCATCCCAGCTCAGTCTGTTCTGTGAACCACATTTTTGTTAACTCAGTCGTGGTGGCAAAGTAGTATGCCTCTAGATCTGGAATGGCTATTCCACCATTTTCTTTAGATTTGAGTAATGTATGTTTCCTCAATCTAGGCTTCCGATTATTCCAAATAAACTTATTCATCTGGTGGGTTAGTTTTTGTATGGACTGCGTTAATAGAGGCAAAGGAACATTCCAATATATAAACATTTTCATCTTTTAAAATTGCGGTAAAGTCCACAAAGTGTATGAACATACTTGAGACACACTATAAGCTAGTCCACAGGTATTACCTTACCCCAAATAGACTCAGACATTTTGGAGGGGGGGGATCTGGAATGTGTTGGCGTGGATGCGGATCTCAAGCTGATTTGCTCCATGTCTTTCGGGGATATCCTGTACTGAAAATATACTGCCTCAAAGTTTTTAACTTAATCTCGACCATATGTAACTGGCGTGTCCAGCCACAGCCTGCCTTAGCTCTATTACTCATAGGTATTTACAGACTTAAAAAGAAAAGTTTTTGGCCGCTCACATTCTCATGTCTGCAGTCTACCTTATAGCGAAAGGTTGGAACAATAAGCAACCTCCAGACATTGTCACACTGATTATGTTGGTGGATAAACACTGTGTTTATGAAAGGATTCACTATATTAATAACATATCAATAAAATCATTTGATGAAAGATGGTACAGCTGGTTGGAACTCAAGTCTAAAATAGAGGAGGAGTTTATACCCTGAACCTTTGTTCTCTCTTTTCTTTTTATTCATGATGTGCCAAAAATTTCATATATATCTAGGTGCCTGCCTGTGCTCTTGCAATTGTTCTTTTTTTCCTGTGCTGTTCTGTTCATTGTTAACTGCACTCATTTCAAGTGCTGATATGATTGTAATGGTATTATACTGTGATGTATTGATCTACATTACTCTAAATTTATTTGGATGTGATTATATAAATGTATGTTATACATTTGTATTATTCTGAAAACCCCAATAAAAATGTTGTTTAAAAGTGAAACATTGCGGTGGTCCCTTTAATTGCTCCCCCAGGGGTCACATTTCATATGGACAGACCACCAAAGATCCATCAATGACCCCAGAGCTGCCTGATAACACACAGCACTGACATGTTCCACACCTCGAATTTCGGAGTTGAAAAAACTTGCTGCATTTGATGATATGAAGCAGATGAATGATATATGTACAGCTGGTATAACCTGGGCATCAACTGTATATAATTATATATGTACAGCTGTTATAACCTGGACATCTCCTGTAAATAATTATATATGCACAACTGGTATAACCTGGACATCTCCTGTATATAATTATATATGTACAGCTGGTATAACCTAGGCATCTCCTGTATATAATTATATATGTACAGCTGTTATAACCTGGACATCTCCTGTAAATAATTATATATGTACAG
The DNA here is from genome assembly GCF_039654945.1 of Dendrobates tinctorius. Lineage (NCBI taxonomy): Eukaryota > Metazoa > Chordata > Amphibia > Anura > Dendrobatidae > Dendrobates > Dendrobates tinctorius. The sequence goes on from NW_027361883.1 coordinate 284,978, forward strand.
CTGTAATAACCTGGACATCTCCTGTATATAATTATATATGCACAGCTGGTATAACCTAGGCATCTCCTGTATATAATTATATATGTACAGCTGTTATAACCTGGACATCTCCTGTATATAATTATATATGTACAGCCGGTATAACCTGGGCATCTCCTGTATATAATTATATATGTACAGCTGGTATAACCTGGGCATCTCCTGTATATAATTATATATGTACAGCTGTTATAACCTGGACATCTCCTGTATATAATTATATATGCACAGCTGGTATAACCTAGGCATCTCCTGTATATAATTATATATGTACAGCTGTTATAACCTGGACATCTCCTGTATATAATTATATATGTACAGCCGGTATAACCTGGGCATCTCCTGTATATAATTATATATGTACAGCTGTTATAACCTGGACATCTCCTGTATATAATTATATATGTACAGCTGGTATAACCTAGGCATCTCCTGTATATAATTATATATGTACAGTTGGTATAACCTAGGCATCTCCTGTATATAATTATATATGTACAGCTGTTATAACCTGGACATCTCCTGTATAGAATTATATATGTACAGCTGGTATAACCTGGGCATCTCCTGTATATAATTATATACGTACAGCTGCTATAACCTGGATATCTCCTGTATATAATTATATAAGTACAGCTGTTATAACCTGGGCATCTCCTGTATATAATTATATATGTACAGCTGTTATAACCTGGACATCTCCTGTATATAATTATATATGTACAGCTGGTATAACCTGGACATCTCCTGTATAGAATTATATATGTACAGCTGGTATAACCTGGGCATCTCCTGTATATAATTATATACGTACAGCTGGTATAACCTGGATATCTCCTGTATATAATTATATATGTACAGCTGTTATAACCTGGGCATCTCCTGTATATAATTATATATGTACAGCTGTTATAACCTGGACATCTCCTGTATATAATTATATATGTACAGCCGGTATAACCTGGGCATCTCCTGTATATAATTATATATGTACAGCTGTTATAACCTGGACATCTCCTGTATATAATTATATATGTACAGCTGGTATAACCTAGGCATCTCCTGTATATAATTATATATGTACAGCTGGTATAACCTAGGCATCTCCTGTATATAATTATATATGTACAGCTGTTATAACCTGGACATCTCCTGTATAGAATTATATATGTACAGCTGGTATAACCTGGGCATCTCCTGTATATAATTATATACGTACAGCTGCTATAACCTGGATATCTCCTGTATATAATTATATAAGTACAGCTGTTATAACCTGGGCATCTCCTGTATATAATTATATATGTACAGCTGTTATAACCTGGACATCTCCTGTATATAATTATATATGTACAGCTGGTATAACCTGGACATCTCCTGTATAGAATTATATATGTACAGCTGGTATAACCTGGGCATCTCCTGTATATAATTATATACGTACAGCTGGTATAACCTGGATATCTCCTGTATATAATTATATATGTACAGCTGTTATAACCTGGGCATCTCCTGTATATAATTATATATGTACAGCTGTTATAACCTGGGCATCTCCTGTATATAATTATATATGTACAGCTGGTATAACCTGGACATCTCCTGTATATAATTATATATGTACAGTTGGTATAACCTGGGCATCTCCTGTATATAATTATATACGTACAGCTGGTGTAACCTGGGCATCTCCTGTATATAATTATATATGTACAGCTGTTATAACCTGGGCATCTCCTGTATATAATTATATATGTACAGCTGTTATAACCTGGGCATCTCCTGTATATAATTATATATGTACAGCGGTATAACCTGGGTATCTGCTGCATATAATTATATATGTGCAGCCAGTATAACCTGTGCATCTCCTGTATATTATTATATATGTACAGCTGTTATAACCTGGGCATCTCCTGTATATAATTATATATGTACAGCTGATATAACCTGGACATCTCCTGTATATAATTATATATGTACAGCTGGTATAACCTGTGCATCTCCTGTATATAATTATATATGTACAGCTGTTATAACCTGAGCATTTCCTGTGTATAATTATATATGTACAGCTGGTATAACCTGAGCATCTCCTGTGTATAATTATATATGTACAGCTGGTATAACCTGGGCATCTCCTGTGTATAATTATATACGTACAGCTGGTATAACCTGGGTATCTCCTGTGTATAATTATATATGTACAGCTGGTATAACCTGGGCATCTCCTGTATATAATTATATATGTACAGCTGGTATAACCTGGACATCTCCTGTATATAATTATATATGTACAGCTGGTATGACCTGGACATCTCCTGTATATAATTATATATGTACAGCTGGTATAACCTGGGTATCTGCTGCATATAATTATATATGTACAGCTGGTATAACCTGGGCATCTCCTGTATATAATTATATATGTACAGCTGGTATAACCTGTGCATCTCCTGTATATAATTATATATGTACAGCTGTTATAACCTGGGCATCTCCTGTATATAATTATATATGTACAGCTGGTATAACCTGAGCATCTCCTGTATATAATGATATATGTACAGCTGGTATAACCTGAGCATCTCCTATGTATAATTATATATGTACAGCTGGTATAACCTGGGCATCCCCTGTATATAATTATATATGTATACAGTTGGTACAACCTGGGCATCTCCTGTATATAATTATATATGCACAGCTGGTATAACCTGAGCATCTCCTGTGTATAATTATATATGTACAGCTGGTATAACCTGGGCATCTCCTGTGTATAATTATATACGTACAGCTGGTATAACCTGGGTATCTCCGGTGTATAATTATATATGTACAGCTGGTATAACCTGGGCATCTCCTGTATATAATGATATATGTACAGCTGGTATAACCTGGACATCTCCTGTATATAATTATATATGTACAGCTGGTATAACCTGGACATCTCCTGTATATAATTATATATGTACAGCTGGTATAACCTGGGTATCTGCTGCATATAATTATATATGTACAGCTGGTATAACCTGGGCATCTCCTGTATATAATTATATATGTACAGCTGGTATAACCTGTGCATCTCCTGTATATAATTATATATGTACAGCTGGTATAACCTGGGCATCTCCTGTATATAATTATATATGTACAGCTGGTATAACCTGAGCATCTCCTGTATATAATGATATATGTACAGCTGGTATAACCTGAGCATCTCCTATGTATAATTATATATGTACAGCTGGTATAACCTGGGCATCCCCTGTATATAATTATATATGTATACAGTTGGTACAACCTGGGAATCTCCTGTATATAATTATATATGCACAGCTGGTATAACCTGGGCATCTCCTGTGTATAATTATATATGTACAGCTAGTATAACCTGGGTATATCCTGTATATAATTATATATGCACAGCTGGTGTAATCTAGGCATCTCCTGTATATAATTATATATGTACAGCTGGTATAACCTGGTCATCTCCTGTATATAATTGTATATGTACAGCTGGTATAACTAGGGCATCTCCTGTATATAATTATATATGTACAGCCGGTATAACCTGGGCATCTCCTGTATATAATTATACATGTACAGCTGGTATAACCTGGTCATCTCCTGTATATAATTCTATATGTACAGCTGGCATAACGTGGGTATCCTGTATATAATTATATATGTACAGCTGGTATAACCTGGACATCTCCTGTATATAATTATATATGTACAGCTGGTATAACCTGGGTATCTCCTGTGTATAATTATATATGTAAAGCTGGTATAACCTCGGTATCTCCTGTACATAATTATATATGTACAGCTGGTGTAACCTGGGCATCTCCTCTATATAATTATATATGTACAGCTGGTGTAACCTGGGCAGCTCCTGTATATAATTATATATGTACAGCTGGTATAACCTGGGCATCTCCTGTATATAATTATATATGTACAGCTGGTATAACCTGGGCATCTCCTGTATATAATTATATATGTACAGCTGGTATAACCTGGGCATCTCCTGTATATAATTATATATGTACAGCTGTTATAACCTGGGCATCTCCTGTATATAATTATATATGTACAGCTGGTATAACCTGGGCATCTCCTGTATATAATTATATATGTACAGCTGGTATAACCTGAGCATCTCCTGTGTATAATTATATATGCACAGCTGGTGTAACCTAGGCATCTCCTGTATATAATTATATATGTACAGCTGGTATAACCTGGTCATCTCCTGTATATAATTGTATATGTACAGCTGGTATAACCTGGGCATCTCCTGTATATAATTATATATGTACAGCTGGTATAACCTGGGCATCTCCTGTATATAATTATATATGTACAGCTGGTATAACCTAGGCATCTCCTGTATATAATTATATATGTACAGCTAGTATAACCTGGGCATCTCCTGTATATAATTATATATGCACAGCTGGTGTAACCTGGGCATCTCCTGTATATAATTATATATGTACAGCTGGTGTAACCTGGGCAGCTCCTGTATATAATTATACATGTACAGCTGGTATAACCTGGCCATCTCCTGTATATAATTCTATATGTACAGCTGGTATAACGTGGGTATCCTGTATATAATTATATATGTACAGCTGGTATAACCTGGGCATCTCCTGTATATAATTATATATTTACAGCTGGTATAACCTGGGCATCTCCTGTATATAATTATATATGTACAGCTGGTATAACCTGGGCATCTCCTGTATATAATTATATATGTACAGCTGGTATAACCTGGGCATCACCTCTATATAATTATGTATGTACAGCTGTTATAACCTGGGCGTGTCCTTTATATAATTATATATGTACAGCTGGTATAACCTGGGTATCTCCTGTGTATAATTATATATGTACAGCTGGTATAACCTGGGCATCTCCTGTATATAATTATATATGTACAGCTGGTATAACCTGGGCATCTCCTGTATATAATTATATAGTTACAGCTGGTATAACCTGGGCATCTCCTGTATATAATTATATATGTACAGCTGGTGTAACCTGGGCAGCTCCTGTATATAATTATATATGTACAGCTGGTATAACCTGGGCAGCTCCTGTATATAATTATATATGTACAGCTGGTATAACCTGGGCATCTCCTGTATATAATTATATATGTATAGCTGGTATAACCTGGGCATCTCCTGTATATAATTATACATGTACAGCTGGTATAACCTGGCCATCTCCTGTATATAATTCTATATTTACAGCTGGTATAACGTGGGTATCCTGTATATAATTGTATATGTACAGCTGGTATAACCTGGGCATCTCCTGTACATAATTATATATGTACAGCTGGTATAACCTGGGTATCTCCTGTATATAATTATATATGTACAGCTGGTATAACCTGGGCATCACCTGTATATAATTATATATGTACAGCTGTTATAACCTGGGCGTGTCCTGTATATAATTATATATGTACAGCTGGTATAACCTGGGTATCTCCTGTGTATAATTATATATTTACAGCTGGTATAACCTGGGCATCTCCTGTATATAATTATATATGTACAGCTGATGTAACCTGGGCATCTCCTGTATATAATTATATATGTACAGCTGGTGTAACCTGGGCATCTCCTGTATATAATTATATATGTACAGCTGGTATAACCTGGGCATCTCCTGTATATAATTATATATGTATAGCTGGTATAACCTGGGCATCTCTTGTATATAATTATACATGTACAGCTGGTATAACCTGGCCATCTCCTGCATATAATTCTACATGTACAGCTGGTATAACGTGGGTATCCTGTATATAATTATATATGTACAGCTGGTATAACCTGGGCATCTCCTGTATATAATTATATATGTACAGCTGGTATAACCTGGGTATCTCCTGTATATAATTATATATGTACAGCTGTTATAACATGGGCGTGTCCTGTATATAATTATATATGTACAGCTGGTATAACCTGGGCATCTCCTGTATATAATTATATATGTACAGCAGGTATAACCTAGACATCTCCTGTATATAATTATATATGTACAGCTGGTGTACCCTGGGCATCCCCTGTATATAATTATATATGTACAGCTGCTATAACCTGGGCATCTCCTGTATATAATTATATATGTGCAGCTGGTATAACCTGGGCATCTCCTGTATATAATTATATATGTGCAGATGCTGTAACCTGGGCATCTCCTGTATATAATTATATATGTACAGCTGGTATAACCTGGGCATCTCCTGTATATAATTATATATGTACAGCTGCTATAACCTGGGCATGTCCTGTAAATAATTATATATGTACAGCTGGTATAACCTGGGCATCTCCTGTATATAATTATATATGTACAGCTGGTATAACCTGGGCATCTCCTGTATATAATTATATACGTACAGCTGGTATAACCTGGATATCTCCTGTATATAATTATATATGTACAGCTGTTATAACCTGGGCATCTCCTGTAAATAATTATATATGTACAGCTGGTATAACCTGGACATCTCCTGTATATAATTATATATGTACAGCTGGTATAACCTGGGCATCTCCTGTATATAATTATATACGTACAGCTCGTGTAACCTGGGCATCTCCTGTATATAATTATATATGTACAGCTGTTATAACCTGGGCATCTCCTGTATATAATTATATATGTACAGCTGTTATAACCTGGGCATCTCCTGTATATAATTATATATGTACAGCTGGTATAACCTGGGTATCTGCTGCATATAATTATATATGTACAGCCAGTATAACCTGTGCATCTCCTGTATATAATTATATATGTACAGCTGTTATAACCTGGGCATCTCCTGTATATAATTATTTATGTACAGCTGATATAACCTGGACATCTCCTGTATATAATTATATATGTACAGCTGGTATAACCTGTGCATCTCCTGTATATAATTATATATGTACAGCTGTTATAACCTGGGCATCTCCTGTATATAATTATATATGTAGAGCTGGTATAACCTGAGCATCTCCTGTGTATAATTATATATGTACAGCTGGTATAACCTGGGCATCTCCTGTGTATAATTATATACGTACAGCTGGTATAACCTGGGTATCTCCGGTGTATAATTATATATGTACAGCTGGTATAACCTGGGCATCTCCTGTATATAATGATATATGTACAGCTGGTATAACCTGGACATCTCCTGTATATAATTATATATGTACAGCTGGTATAACCTGGACATCTCCTGTATATAATTATATATGTACAGCTGGTATAACCTGGGTATCTGCTGCATATAATTATATATGTACAGCTGGTATAACCTGGGCATCTCCTGTATATAATTATATATGTACAGCTGGTATAACCTGTGCATCTCCTGTATATAATTATATATGTACAGCTGGTATAACCTGGGCATCTCCTGTATATAATTATATATGTACAGCTGGTATAACCTGAGCATCTCCTGTATATAATTATATATGTACAGCTGGTATAACCTGAGCATCTCCTGTGTATAATTATATATGTACAGCTGGTATAACCTGGGCATCCCCTGTATATAATTATATATGTATACAGTTGGTACAATCTGGGAATCTCCTGTATATAATTATATATGCACAGCTGGTATAACCTGGGCATCTCCTGTGTATAATTATATATGTACAGCTAGTATAACCTGGGTATCTCCTGTATATAATTATATATGCACAGCTGGTGTAATCTAGGCATCTCCTGTATATAATTATATATGTACAGCTGGTATAACCTGGTCATCTCCTGTATATAATTGTATATGTACAGCTGGTATAACTAGGGCATCTCCTGTATATAATTATATATGTACAGCCGGTATAACCTGGGCATCTCCTGTATATAATTATACATGTACAGCTGGTATAACCTGGTCATCTCCTGTATATAATTCTATATGTACAGCTGGCATAACGTGGGTATCCTGTATATAATTATATATGTACAGCTGGTATAACCTGGACATCTCCTGTATATAATTATATATGTACAGCTGGTATAACCTGGGTATCTCCTGTGTATAATTATATATGTAAAGCTGGTATAACCTCGGTATCTCCTGTATATAATTATATATGTACAGCTGGTGTAACCTGGGCATCTCCTCTATATAATTATATATGTACAGCTGGTGTAACCTGGGCAGCTCCTGTATATAATTATATATGTACAGCTGGTATAACCTGGGCATCTTCTGTATATAATTATATATGTATAGCTGGTATAACCTGGGCATCTCCTGTAAATAATTATACATGTACAGCTGGTATAACCTGGGCATCTCCTGTAAATAATTATACATGTACAGCTGGTATAACCTGGCCATCTCCTGTATATAATTCTATATGTACAGCTGGTATAACGTGGGTATCCTTTATATAATTATATATGTACAGCTGATATAACCTGGGCATCTCCTGTATATATTTATATATGTACAGCTGGTATAACCTGGGTATCTCCTGTATATAATTATATATGTACAGCTGGTATAACCTGGGCATCAACTGTATATAATTATATATGTACAGCTGTTATAACCTGGGCGTGCCCTGTATATAATTATATATGTACAGCTGGTATAACCTGGGTATCTCCTGTGTATAATTATATATGTACAGCTGGTATAACCTAGGCATCTCCTGTATATAATTATATATGTACAGCTGGTATAACCTGGGCATCTCCTGTATATAATTATATATTTACAGCTGGTATAACCTGGGCATCTCCTGTATATAATGATATATGTACAGCCGGTATAACCTGGGTATCTCCTGTGTATAATTATATATGTACAGCTGGTATAACCTGGGCATCACCTGTATATAATTATATATGTACAGCTGTTATAACCTGGGCATCTCCTGTACATAATTATATATGTATAGCTGGTATAACCTGGGCATCTCCTGTATATAATTATATATGTACAGCTGGTATAACCTGGACATCTCCTGTATATAATTATATATGTACAGCTGGTATAACCTGGGTTTCTCCTGTATATAATTATATATGTACAGCCGGTATAACCTGGGCATCTCCTGTATATAATTATATATGTACAGCTGGTATAACCTGGGCATCTCCTGTATATAATTATATATGTACAGCTGGTATAACCTGGGCATCTCCTGTATATAATTATATATGTACAGCTGGTATAACCTAGACATCTCCTGTATATAATTATATATGTACAGCTGGTGTAACCTGGGCATCCCCTGTATATAATTATATATGTACAGCTGCTATAACCTGGGCATCTCCTGTATATAATTATATACTGTATGTACAGCTGGTATAACCTGGGCATCTCCTGTATATAATTATATATGTATAGCTGGTATAACCTGGGCATCTCCTGTATATAATTATATATGTACAGCTGGTGTAACATGGGCATCTCCTGTATATAATTATATAAGTACAGCTGGTATAACCTAGACATCTCCTGTATATAATTATATATGTACAGCTGGTATAACCTGGGCATCTCCTGTATATAATTATATATGTACAGCTACTATAACCTGGGCATCTCCTTTATATAATTATACATGTACAGCTGGTATAACCTGGCCATCTCCTGTATATAATTCTATATGTACAGCTGGTATAACGTGGGTATCCTGTATATAATTATATATGTACAGCTGGTATAACCTGGACATCTCCTGTATATAATTATATATGTACAGCTGGTATAACCTGGGTATCTCCTGTGTATAATTATATATGTGCAGCTTTTAAAACCTGGTCATCTCCTGTATATAATTATATATGTACAGCTGATATAACCTGGGCATCTCCGGTATATAATTATATATGTACAGCTGATATAACCTGGGCATCTTCTGTGTATAATTATATATGTACAGCTGTTATAACCTGAGCATCTCCTGTATATAATTATATATGTACAGCTGGTATTACCGGAGCATCTCCTGTATATAATTACAGTATATATGTACAGCTGGTATAACCTGGGCATCTCCTGTATATAATTATATATGCACAGCTGGTATAACCTGGGCATCTCCTGTGTATAATTATATATGTACAGCTGGTAAAACCTGGGTATCTCCTGTGTATAAATATATATGTATAGCTGGTGTAACCTGGGCATCTCCTGTATATAATTATAAATGTACAGCTGGTATAACCTGGGCATCTCCTGTATATAATTATATATGTACAGCTGGTATAACCTGGGCATCTCCTGTATATAATTATATATGTACAGCTGGTATAACCTAGGTATCTGCTGTACATAATTATATATGTACAGCTGGTGTAACCTGGGCATCTCCTGAATATAATTATATACGTACAGCCGGTATAACCTGGGCATCTCCTGTATATAATTATATATGTACAGCTGGTATAACCTAGGTATCTGCTGTATATAATTATATATGTAGAGCTGGTGTAACCTGGGCATCTCCTGTATATAATTATATACAGTATGTACAGCTGGTATAACCTGGGCATCTCCTGTATATAATTATATATGTACAGCTGGTATATCCTGGGCATCTCCTGTATATAATTATATATGTAGAGCTGGTATAACCTGGGCATCTCCTGTATATAATGATATATGTGCAGCTGGTATAACCTGCACTTCTCCTGTATATAATTATATATGTACAGCTGGTATAACCTAGGTATCTGCTGTATATAATGATATATGTACAGCTGGTATAACTTGGGCATCTCCTGTATATAATTATATATCTACAGCTGGTATAACCTGGGCATCTCCTGTATATAATTATATATGTGCAGCCGGTATAACCTGGACATCTCCTGTATATAATTATATATGTACAGCTGGTATAACCTTGGCATCTCCTGTATAAAATTATATATGTACAGGTGGTATAACCTGGGCATCTCCTGTATGTAATTATATATGTACAGCTGGTATAACCTGGGCATCTCCTGTATATAATTATATTTGTACAGCTGGTATAACCTGGGCGTCTCCTGTATATAATTATATATGTACAGCTGGTATAACCTGGGCATCTCCTGTATATAATTATATATGTACAGCTGGTATAACCTGGGCTTCTCCTGTATATAATTATATATGTACAGCTGGTATACCCTGGGCTTCTCCTGTATATAATTATATATGTACAGCTGGTATAACCTGGGCATCTCCTGAATATAATTATATATGGACAGCTGGTATAACCTGGATATCTCCTGTATATAATTATATATGTACAGCTGATATAACCTGGGCATCTCCTGTATATAATTATATACGTACAGCTGGTATAACCTGGGCATCTCCTGTGTATAATTATATATGTACAGCTGGTATAACCTGGACATCTCCTGTATATAATTATATATGTACAGCTGATATAACCTGGGCATCTCCTGTATATAATTATATATGTACAGCTGGTATAACCTGGGCATCTCCTGTATATAATTATATATGTACAGCCGGTATAACCTGGACATCTCCTGTATATAATTATATATGTACAGCCGGTATAACCTGGACATCTCCTGTATATAATTATATATGTACAGCCAGTATAACCTGGGCATCTCCTGTACATAATTATATATGTACAGCTGGTATAACCTGGGCATCTCCTGTATATAATTATATATGTACAGCTGGTATAACCTGGGCATCTCCTGTATATAATTATATATGTACAGCCGGTATAACCTGGGCATCTCCTGTATATAATTATATATGTACAGCCGGTATAACCTGGGCATCTCCTGTATATAATTATATATGTTCAGCCGGTATAACCTGGGGATCTCCTGTACATAATTATATATGTACAGCTGGTATAACCTGGGCATCTCCTGTATATAATTATATATGTTCAGCCGGTATAACCTGGGGATCTCCTGTACATAATTATATATGTACAGCTGGTATAACCTGGGCATCTCCTGTATATAATTATATATGTACAGCCAGTATAACCTGGGCATCTCCTGTACATAATTATATATGTACAGCTGGTGTAACCTGGACATCTCCTGTACATAATTATATATGTACAGCCAGTATAACCTGGGCATCTCCTGTACATAATTATATATGTACAGCTGGTGTAACCTGGACATCTCCTGTATATAATTATATATGTACAGCTGGTATAACCTGGGTATCTCCTGTACATAATTATATATGTACAGCCAGTATAACCTGGGCATCTCCTGTACATAATTATATATGTACAGCTGGTGTAACCTGGACATCTCCTGTATATAATTATATATGTACAGCTGGTATAACCTGGGCATCTCCTGTACATAATTATATATGTACAGCTGGTATAACCTGGACATCTCCTGTACATAGTTATATACAGTATGTACAGCCAGTATAACCTGGGCATCTCCTGTACATAATTATATATGTACAGCT